>NW_017976082.1:0-1404 GCF_001876935.1 Asparagus officinalis
ACCTCCCCCCGCAAGTCCAAGAAGTCCAAGTTCTCCTCCAGGAGAAAGGTTCGTTGGTATGAAGAAGTTAAAGCCACCAACGAAGATCTCGCCCCGTTTGATGCCAAAGTCGCATCGAGTGAGATTACTCCAGTTTCCAACCAGGTCAGATCTGCTCTGGCCAACTCTTCTGCCACAGAGGGCGTGGTGACTCTCTCGAAGAGAGCCCGCCAAAGGCAACGTCAACGTCTTGCGAAACAATTCGCAAAGGCCATGGAGTCAGTTGACGGGATCTGCTACAACGTGGATCTGAAGAACAAAAGAGGCAAGCAGCCTCAATAATCAACGAATGGTGGTTCCTCCAAGCCGCCAACGATGGAATGGGTCCATGTCAAACGGAACCGATCGACGCTGGAGGAGCGCATTCGCAAGAGCCGCGCACTATCAGCGCAGGCACGGGCTCAAGCTGAAGAAGCCCGTAGAAAGCTGCAGAAAGAGGTAGCCAAGAAGCCGCCACCAACTCGCAAAGTTTGGAGGCCGAAGTCTGAAGCGGCGGTTCAGACCAAAAAAACAGCAACTGCAGCCTCCAACCAAAATTCAACCTCCGGCGAACCAAGCTAAGTCACTGAGAATTCCCATAGCTACTCCGGGAGATCATGCAGAATCCTTCCGAAGGAGAAAGCCAGTCTTGGAGCGCCTCGGTCCAATTCCCGACGAGAGTGGCAAAGCTCCAGTTCACGAGCGTTTGGGCCCGATGAAGAAGCCCAGAATGACTCAAAACGCTGGGGGTCGCCGTCACCTCCAGTATAACAAAGAACTCAAGGCAGCTGCGCTCACCAACTTGCGCATCGAAGTCCAAGAGCACGCTAAAGACTCGTGCCCACAAAGGCACGTTTCGAGGCGTGTAACTTTTGAAAACCCAAAGAAGGCAATCCAACCTCAGATGGAAACATTATCATCTAATAGTGATAGTGTTATACCTGAGAAGTCGTGCCCGCACACGATAGGTTACTTCGACTGTCAAAATGACGAGTTGTACTATCGTGCTGGGGGTACGAATAGAATCAGGAAGAGGAGTCCCCAAGAACAGGAAACTCAATGCCCCTGTTCCAAACTCATTCGGACGGTATTGTCTGAATGCAACTGCATTAAGGCAGTCCCCGAAAGAGTTTCAGTTTTTGAGAGACTTAGTGCGGAGATGCCAAAACCAAGGCCTAGGCGTTCCCAACGAAGAAGAAGGATGGTTGGAGACGGAGAATTTCCGAGGGTCACCACCAATATGACCAGCAAGGGGACATCAGCACGGGATGATTTCGAGTCGATTCTGGAAGCATCCCGGCGTCTAACCCGTCTGCTGTCTGGAGCAATCGCACGAGGAACTTATGGTAGGGTTCGGACAAGAGTACCTTCAGAAAGTGAAGAGTC
>NW_017976083.1:0-1403 GCF_001876935.1 Asparagus officinalis
TGTTAATCTCTTTGAATTAATCATGACTATATGGTTTTAGATCTCAAGTTTTATGATGTAGATCTAACACCTATCACTTTCCTCTCATGGCTCCCATCTGTAATAACTATAAATTGATAAACGAGAAGTGCTAACTAGCTAGATAATGAAAGTGATCGTTTGGTGATTAAATCTGGACCAAAAAAAGTTCAAGAGATAAGTATGAGTAAATTTAATAGTTCAAAAGATAAGTAGCGTCTGAAGAAGCCGCTATTAAAAGCTATTACTGGAAAAATATCACGCAAGTACATTGTTGTTTAGAAAATTATTTAATTTGCATATGATATGTAATGAATAGAGGATATTCTTAAAGTATTCTACAATAATGAAGGTTGAGAAATATGTATATATATACATGAAGAGGATAAAAATGATTAGGGCTAAATTTCATTAATTTGGTTCAAGAGGGTAGTCCACACGAAGTAGTTTTAATATAGTTTTTGAGTTTAGAAAATTCATGATACATTTTCATCTTATAAAAAACTCATGAAATTTCATGATTGTCCCTTAAAATACGCTCTTTCATAACCGTCATCCCACCCTAATCAAACTTTGATGATAAAATAATAACAAACCAAATAAGACGCCACCGTATTTCCGTTAAAATGGTTGGTGCCCACCACCGCAACAATCGCTTCTCCCATGTGCAGCTTCGTTGGAATTCAACTGAAAAATTCTAAGATTTACAATTATTTATTTATGTTTTGGGATTTGCATCAAAGAAATCTCTCTTCCCTAACATCCAATTACGAAGGCGACCATTAATATCCACACATTAAGGGTGACAATGATACTTGTCATCTTACTCTTTGATTGGATGTTCAATCAATGATTCGATCACAGCTCCTAATCTATTTCATGTATGGATTACATACGAATTAAAAGTGAAGAAATTTGCAAAATTGACATATTTTGCTAATTATAATTAGCAAAACAGACCGTTTTGCTAAATATTTAGCAAAATAGACATCTTTTTAGTCAACATGTTGATTTTACAAAACAGATCATTCGAAACATATGGGACTAGTAGTCCTGTATGATTTAATGGGGGATTAAATTATACGGGCCGGACTACTAGTCACGTATGTTTCGGATGGTCCGTTTAGTAAAATCGACCTCTTTTTGACCTGTTGGTCAAAAAAATGTCTATTTTGCTAAATATTTAACAAAACGATCTGTTTTGCTAAATATTTAGCAAAATAGGTCTATTTTGCTAATTTTTACATTAAAAGTACGTCAGAATGTTGAGCAAACTTCAAGGACCAGAGACTGCGGCAGCCGTGCATGTGTGATATGTGTTAATTTGGGGGTGGATACCAACCTCTGCACCGGCGAGGAGCTCCGACGAGCTCGATGTCGACGAG
>NW_017976084.1:0-1403 GCF_001876935.1 Asparagus officinalis
GCGTATTGCTAGTCTTGTGGGTACTCCTCTTTATATTGATCAAGCTACGGCAACTGGTGAGAGACTAGCCTATGCTAGATGTTTTGTGGAGATTTCCTCTAATATGAAGCTTCCAAATTCTGTAAGGTTGGACCTAGGAAATGGAGAATGGCTGGAAACTACTGTTGAGTATGAATGGGTTCCTCCTAAATGTAGTAAATGCTTAAATTTTGGACATGTTGATTATCAATGTTCTGTAGAACTTGTTGAGAAATGGATCCCTAAAGAGACTGTTAATAGGGCTGAAAAGAGAAAGAATGATGGAATCCCTTTTACAGTATTATCGAAGACAGACATGAACGACAATCAGCAAAATAGTAAACCAAATATTATTCCTACCAATTCAGGAAAATCTACTAATTCTGGGTCAGGTTCTGATAACCCAACTGTTATTGATATTGATATTCCTTCGGTATTAGTTCCATGCTGTTCTGATAATGTGAATACAGATAGTAGAGTTCAGGCTGATTTAAACTCTGTATCTTCTATAGAATCTGATTCTCTCTGTACTAATGTCATTTCAGGAAAATATATTATTAATGCAGAGGATGTTTTGTCTGAAGAAAAATTTTCAAAGGAAAATAAGGAGGTTGATGATAAAGAGGAGCTATCAAACAATGAAGATGTAACTGCTGAGGAGTCGTTTCATTCTGGAGCCAGTAAAATTGATGTCCATTCTGGAGATGCAAACTTATTACAGCATTATGACTACATAGATACAGATTTGAATTCTGGGGGTAATACTCATACCAAATCTTTCAATTCAGGTATTCAAGATCAAACCAAGGAAAACACAGCGGTTAATGAATCTGTGCAATCTGATGGGGAAAATGGGAATGGAACAGGTATTGATTTTCCTATTGCTGTTGACAACCCTGATTGGATAACAAGTAAAAATCAGCTGTTGATGAAGAAGAAATATAACCAAGTGAAGACAAATAGAGATTCTTCTTTAGGCCCTAAGAGAATTACAAGGGCATCATCAAATACATCCTCATGACAATGTTATTCTGGAATGTAAGGGGCATGAACAATTTGAGTAGAAGGAAGGATATTAAAAGACATATAAAATATTTGAATCCTAGTCTTATTGGTTTGATGGAGACTAAAGTAAAAAGTGCAAAGTCTTACAGAGTGTCCAAATGTTTCCCTCCTCATTGGTCTTACTGTAACAATTATACTGCATCTAGTAGAGGAAGAATTTGGGTAGCTTGGGATGCAGAGGTCTGGAATGGTACTGTTTTATCTGTCACTTTACAGCAGATAACAATAATTCTACAAAATAATGGGGGTCTCAATCTAATGTTGAGTGTCATTTATGGAGAAAATTCAGAATCATTAAGATCTACTTTATGGGATGATAT
>NW_017976085.1:0-1403 GCF_001876935.1 Asparagus officinalis
ATAGATCATTCTCTTGATCGTTTAGATTTTTAGGCTCATGCTTCCCCATTCTATGCAGGAGAGCGCGAGAAAGGGGAGATGAGTTTCGATCCTGCTCCTCATGAGTTTGTATCTTCTAGTGAGCCTGACTCACCTTACCAGGTAGAAAAACTTGCAGAAGCCGCCGACTTTAGGGAGGCTACCAATGTAGGACCTGATTCAGTGAATCCAGATACATCTACGAGAGGTAACTTATTTCCATTGGTCATATTCTCTTCATTCTTCTTTCGTACTTACATTTCTTTGTGTCAGATTTTTCGATTGACGATTTCGACGAGGCAGGTTTGCCAGCAGACACTTCTATGTTCCACTTCATGTATGACTCTCCTCAGATCGATGGCCCGCTGCCCGAGGATATGTTTCCTGAGCCCGTACTCCCTCAGGATCCCGAGAATGGTTCTTTTGAAAGTCCGTGCCTCTTCTCGAGTTAATTATAGGACTAGCCAATTTTTTGACTAATGCAGCTATAATGTAATGCATCTGAACATTCTGTTCTGTGTTTAACAGGAGCTTTTGCCGAGGCTGATCCTGTTGAGCCGGCTGTGAGACCAACTCCACCAGTTGATACACCTACAGTCGTCACACCTCCACTACCCCCAGTGACTTAAGGAGAAGGAGGTATGAATTAAGCAATTTACGAATATCCTTTATTTCTTTTATAAAAGCTTCTTGACAGATTTCTCCTTCTTGTGTAGGGCCTTCCTCTCGGCTTCATGTCCTCGTGAAGGAGTTGTTATCGGACAATAACCCTGAGAAGATCGTCATCTGCATAGAAGTCCGTTCTTTCTTCTATGAATGCTATGCTTGGCAAACTCTTCCACGACGGACTTTCCCTTCATCAGTTTAAACCTTACCTTGATTCCAAGATAAATTTAATAAGGGACATAGGATATCCGGATCTTGCGACGGCTATAGTTGATGACCTTGCTTGCCTAGAGCATGAGCTTCAGATGTTTCGCGAGCTCCGGAATGCAGGTGCCTCTTCATTCATTGCTGCTGAGTTGGATACTCGTTTACAGTCATGGCGCAGTACTCGGATGGTCGCTGAGCTCGAGATTCAGGTGCAGCGGGGCCGAATAGATCGAGTTGAGGCTAACCTTGCTACTAAATCATCCTCACTCACCGAGCTTGACTCCTCTATTACCTCTTGTGAGACCCAGATAGACCAGCTCCAAAGAGAGCTCAATGAGAAAAAGGAGACTTTGATTATTCTTCAGATGACGAAGACACAGGATCAGCAGGCTCACATCGCTTTATCAGATGAGCTGAAATTCTTGAAGCAGCAGCTGGTCAAAACAGAAGAGGTTGCTGTGAAGACTTTGGCCGCAAATGAAGAGTCTATCAGAGCCGAGTTGCAGGATGAG
>NW_017976086.1:0-1402 GCF_001876935.1 Asparagus officinalis
TTACTAATTAAAAAATAATTTTCATAGAAACTATTTTTGATTATAAATAATTATAATTCCACATTTCTAACTTCTAATGCTACATGTCTACCACTTGTCCGAGCAGCTAATGCTACTAGCATCACTGTGCACAAACGTATATAATAGACTGAATTCCATATCCATGCTACATGATTTATGGCTGAATTCCATGTCCATACATGAAGAGAGAGATCAGAAGAAAACACTAACTTTTAAAGGATTAGAAAAACATGTTAACTTTTAGTCTGTATATAAAATTTTTATAAAATTTCAAATGCACCTTTAACTTTCAAAAAATTGATTAGGAATAGAAAACATCCAAAAAAATAAAATATTTGCTTCAATGGAACTTCAAATCATACATCCAAAAATAAAATATTTGCTAACCTAATTTACCAATAGATTACGTAACCTACTCGCCAAAAGATAAAAAAATATTGCTGTAAAGATTAGGTAAAGATTAGCCACACATACATAGTTTAAAAAGAAATAATGGTCACCTAACTGAGTCGCGTTGAGGCAAAGACGAGATTATTTTTCTACTACAGATGCTTCGGAATTAGGGCAAAGGCGAACAAAGAATAGTATTTTAACATTTTACATCTATTTGTATATTTGTACAAGTAGCTAATGATATTATTTCTATAGAAATAATTTTTCGTATGGGAATTTATATCTATTCGTATCTTTTAAGGAGGGTATAATCAAAAATTATTTAATTATTTTTATTCCCACTTAAGTGAAAATATCAATTCCTTGTCAAATGGTTAGGAATGACAATCCCCACATAAAGTAGGAATTGATAAGAAGTGAGAATAGTAATTCTAGCATCTAAAAATACATCGTGTTTGTTATGCATGAATAATGAGTTGGAATTGCATTCCATTCCCACTCATTCCCACGTACCAAACGAGACATCTAGGTAATAGTTAGCAAAACCCAATCATGAGCTTTTACATTTTTACATGGTTAACAGTAAATTGTTGCCGATTATGATTTTATTTATGAACTTGAAATGCAAACACATCGTGAACATTTTTTACATGGTTAACAGTAAATTGTAACTAAAAGCTTATGATTCCTATAGCTATAGAGAAAAAGGATCATGATAGCGTAGTAACTGATTTTGGAGAAGTTTATAATAGCTGGTTCATGAAAAAAGTAGCTATAATTTTCTAAAAAGAACATGTGGTATTCCACCACAATTTTCACATTCTTGTCATTTTAGACGCGTATATTATTTTATGAGGCAGTTTATGCTACCTCATTAATGAAATAAGGGGGTGTTTGTTTGCATGCAAGTAAAAGATGTAAGTGAGAAAGTTACTTTCATTTAACAATTAAGATGTTTGTTTTCATGTAAGTGGTTATAAAAGTGAGA
>NW_017976087.1:0-1401 GCF_001876935.1 Asparagus officinalis
TTGAGCTTTAAGCATTAACACACAAGTATAAACTACTAAACTAGAAACAATATACCCAAGCTTAGAAATCTTCGTTTGAGCTTGAACTTGGTAAACATGAATGAAGCACAATATTGAGTCTTGTCTTGAGTGCATAAATGCTTCACTCTAAATTTTCTCCAACCTCCAAGATGTCGTCGTTAGGGCGCAATCCATCCAACCTCCAATAGAGGATCTTTGTGTAGAATACCTAACAATCAAATGCAAACACTTGATAAACGTTGTTAGAAATTATTTGTTAATCATCAAAACCAGATTAGATAGTAGGCTCAAAAACATGAGACCTAACAAACATTAGTTTTTAGCCTCTGTTTTAAAGCACATTAACTCTTTATTGGACTTGGTAACTACTCCCTAATTATTAGTGTGCTAGCAGTCATCGATCCATTCTTACCAGGAGAACACTAGCTTTTGGGTTAAAATTAGTTCTTAATCTCTAGACAATGACACGTGAGAAGAGGAAGGCGAGCATTGGTGGTTGTAGGCGGTGAATACTAGGTAGAAGGAAAGTCTTCTTTATTGGCATGCCCTCGAGGAGGAGGACATCTGTAGTCATCGCTCTTCGTCACTCTAAAAGGCTGTTTAAGGCCCATTAACTCTTGGTTGAACCAATTTTAAATTTGTAACCAAAAAGCAAGATTGTTTGGTTATCAGGAGAATGGTGGCTATTGGATTAAAATTGGTTCCTAGCCTCTATTTAAGGCCCTCTAATTTCAACTTTCAAAGATTTTTTATCAAAAAACTTTCACCTTAGATAGCAATCTCATTGAAAAATAGATAATCTATCAATAAATTCCATGCTACGTGTATTACTATCATACACGATCTATTAACAAAACTTAAAATCTAAAGTACGAGTGATATAGGAAGTTTCAAAAACATAGCTTGCTGTATCGAAAACAAGTTCTTTTACATAAACAATGAACTCCTATCTCTACTTTGGAAGCCCAGTTACCAAAAAAATTTCATCTTAGATAGTGATATCATTAAAAATATATATTATAGATAATCTATCAACAAATTCAATGCTATATGTACATGGGCAAAGGATGAGAGGGGCGGAAGGGGTCATGACCCACATGTTATTACTAAGGTAACAAGTAGCTTTTTATCAAAGCCTATAAATAAAACTTGTTTAAATTTAGTCTTAACCCCACAACTCCCCCCCAAAATAATATATATATTATAGATAATCTATCAACAAATTCAATGCTATATGTACATGGGCAAAGGATACGAGGGGCGGAAGGGGTCATGACCCACATGTTATTTCTAAGGTAACATGTAGCTTTTTATCAAAGCCTATAAATAAAACTTGTTTAAATTTAGTCTTAACCCCACAACTCCCCCCCCCCCCCCCCC
>NW_017976088.1:0-1401 GCF_001876935.1 Asparagus officinalis
TGATTTAGAGTATTCCTTGTCTCTTAATGATGCGATAAAGGGATTATATGATAACCCGGATTTATGTATACCGCTCCGATCATCTTATGCAACGAAGAGAAGTCTCCAGCATTCTTTCGGAACAACCCGAATTATTCCTGCCAAGGTAGGGGGACAAAAGGAAGTGATTTATGGTAAAGGAGAAAATCTTCCGTTGCCAGATCATTTCCTAAGAGAAGACGAGGATGAAGACAAATCTGGTCTGCATTTATCTAAGTATAGTCCGGAAGCGCGCATGCTCATGGAAAAACAAGGATACGATTTCACACTCGGAGAAGGTTTATACTTCGATCGAGGATCCCGTATCCCAGTCAAAGCGGCATACGTACCAAAAGGAAAACCCGATGACTATTACCGTCACAAGAGAGGCTTAGGTTATCTCTCATCAGATGACGAATGAGGTTGGCAAATTATCGATCAAATTGCTAACAAAGCTAAGGATGGGTACTTGCCAGATTCTTCAGCTGAGGATTCCGACACAAGTTTGGGAGAAATGTTCAAAACCTTAATGTCAAACATGACTACAGCTGATCCATCTACGTTGGAGGATGACGATCAAATGCCAACGTGGGAAGACCCATGGGTTCATCACCTAAACATGCAGTACGGTGATAGGTTCGAACAGAGAGAACCACCAACCGAAGATGAAGTAGTCCAAATTAATATGGGCAATGAGGCCAATCCAAAACCCATATTCATCAGCGGTAGTCTTCCTCTAGATGAGAAGGAGGAACTAATTGCCCTAATCAGAGAATACATTAATGTCTTCGCCTGGAACTACGAAGATATGCCAGGACTCGACCCTAATGTGGCAATGCACCGCCTTGACATCAAGCCGGATGCTAAACCTGTCAAACAACAGTAAAGACGGTTTCGTCCGCAGATTATGGAAGCCATTGAGGTAGAGGTTAAGAAGTTGATCAATTCGGGATTTATCCGAGAAGAACAACATCCAGACTGGTTAGCCAACATCGTTCCCGTCATGAAGAAGAATGGCAAAATCAGGATTTGCATCGACTTCAGGAACCTGAATGAAGCATGTCCGAAAGATGATTTCCCTCTCCCAATCACGATGTCCTTCATGGACGGCTTTTCGGGGTATAACCAAATCAAGATGCACCCGGATGACGAGAAGCATACAGCGTTTAGAACACCCCTCGGCATCTTCTGCTATACGGTGATGCCTTTCGGTCTGAAGAATGCCGGCGCCACATACCAGCGAGCGATGACTAAGATTTTCCAAGAACATCTCAGGAAAACAGTCGAATGTTACGTTGATGATTTGGTTGTGTTAAGCCGCAACAAAGAAGATCACATCAAGGATTTGAAGACGATGTTCGATCTCATGAGGAGTCGTCAATT
>NW_017976089.1:0-1400 GCF_001876935.1 Asparagus officinalis
AAACTCCAACATAAGGTATTGTCTGTCCATGCGCTTTGTTGATTGTCATTACAAAACATAGTCAGATTGAAAATTATTTTCTACAAAATTGGAATGGATAACCCTCATTTTTAGCTGGAGATAATGGTATTCTCGGAATCATGACATTTTGACCAGAATATTGACCAACTGTGATTTCAGCAGATGTCATTATCTTCATACCCACTACAGATCATTCGTGTGCCATTGCACATTCCATTAGATTGATCAAGATTACGTAGCAACATGATCGAACAATTTCTTTTAAGAATCAATTTGTGAGGCGGGAGTCCATTTTTTCCATTATCAAAACCAGAAGCATCTTTAAATGAAATGAATGTTGGTTTCAACTTCTCCAATGATGCAAAGTTTTTTGTTTCTCGAATGATTGTCTTTATTGTTAGAGCCAACTCCTTATCTGGATTAATTGTTGGATACTTTAAATTTGGAGGCTTTACTTCTCCATTTGTTATAGTATACGTTTCTCCCTTTATCAATAAATCGCTGAACTTTTCTATCAGGTTATTAAATAAAATTGCTTGGATAAGTGTTCCCTGCAAAAGGCACAATGGACAATAAATCACGTTATCACGGTAATATGAAAATTACATGGAATAATAACAATGCAAAATTCATATCACCTCGTCATCAATTAGAATCAACTTTTGATTCTTCCCTTCTCCATTCTTAAAGGAGTTTATAATATTACGTAAGATACGAACAATTATACTTCATTGTTTCTGATAAATTTTTAACTCTCGGATCTGGATGTGGGCTTGATCATTACTTCCATCTTGATCAAATGACAACCTTCACGAAAAAAGAATAAAATATATGCATACAAACAAATGTGATGACGAGTGACTTTTTTCGAAATATAGTAAAAAAGCATCCTACTACCTTACAAACAAAAACATGCTTTTACTAACATCTTTGAATCACATAGTGTTACTTCCATCTCCTCATGTTTTTTTTTTTTGTAGGATTTGGTAAGATTTTGTAAGATGGAAGTTGTGTATGGATTAGATTTATATGAGATTTAACTTATAACCAAATTATGTAGTAATAATGGCTTGTCAAATAATTATGAAGTAATGGAATTAACATTAATGAAAAGATAGATGAGCATTTGTTTCAAGTCTATATTCAAATACTCACTATAAAAAAGTATATATCTGCATACAAACGTTTTGATTGTTAAATCAAGCTACATTCCAGCTAATAATGATGCCAACGTTTAAATTTTATTATTACTAAATTAATGTCGATAATAATTTATAAATGTTATTATCATAAACATTTTAATTGTTATTATCATGAAAACACGTCTATTCAAATACTCACTTATACCCTCCAAAGCATTTGTTTTTCTGTTGTCCATA
>NW_017976090.1:0-1399 GCF_001876935.1 Asparagus officinalis
AGTGATTTTTGTTTCTGCATATTTAGATGTTGCTTTTGCATATTTTGATGTAATTAGAGAAGCAACTGTTTTTTTCGGATCTGGATTCTCTCTACTTATGTGATAACTAAAGAGGGCCTAATTCTCTCAATTCTTATAGATGAGATCACGGCAGGTAAAATTTACACCGGATATTGATAGTTGTACTAGTAGTTTCAAGACCATACGGATGTTAAAGATTGAGAGAGTAGAACAGGACAACAACTAGCTGCATCTAAATATGTGAAAAACAAGAAATCTATGTTGTGAACAAAAAGAGAACATAACTAAGGCAGAATCGTGCCACCAATACCAGTATATATACCACACACAGGTTTGTTGATATTTACAGATTCAAGTACCCAGATACTTTATTTCAAAAGGAAAGAACACATGAATATTGTTCAAATCGCATAAACAGGAATTACTATTGCAGCCTGCGGAAGGGGTAGCAACCAAAAATCAATATAAATATTAGTGTCGAGGTAAACAAACTTCAAGTATTTCAGATGAAAACAAACTATCAAGGAGACGATTGACAGTAGGGGGGATAAATCCAATAATCAAATCCCCCGACTTACAATATAACAGCCGAAGCATTTTTTGGATTTTCCTTTGATTTTTTCTTCAAATTTTCTTGGATCTGGATCAAGAAATTTTTTCCGATTCTGGATCTGGTTTTGAAAATAAAAATCGAAGAATTTTTTGGGTTTGGCGGCCGCTGTTTTAGTTTGAAACCCTAAGGGTTCATGGCGAAAATTAAGGAGGTGGTTACCTCAAACGAACCTCGCGTTCGTTCAATTTTAACCGAGCTTCGCGCTCAACGAACCTCGCGTTCGTTCTAAGGTGAACCTCGCGTTCAACTCAGGTGAGCGTCAAGCTCAATTTTTAACGAACCTCGCGTTCGTACTTCAGACGAACCTCGTGTTCGAACTTCAGACGAACCTCGCGTTCGTACTTCAGCCGAACCTCGCGTTCGTACTTCAGACGAACCTCGCGTTCGTACTTCAGACGAACCTCGCGTTCGTACTTCAGACGAACTTCGCGTTCGAACTTCAGACGAACCTCGTGTTCATTTTTAAACGAACCTCGCGTTTGTTCCCAAGTTGAACCTCGCGTTCTTTTATCAAACGAACCTCGCGTTCGTTCATTTTCAGACGAACCTCGCGTTCGTGCTTAAGTGAGTCTAGTACTCAATACAGTCAAACCTCGCGTTCGAAGTTATGGGAACTTCGTGTTCATTATGGTTAATCCTCGGCTTTTCATGGGTCCACTTTGGTATACCTAATTTATTCAATTAAGTTATGGGCCTTAATTAAGCTGTGAGACCCCAATTAAATTTTTGGAAATTCAGTTGATTTAAATTAAAATTTTTTAATTT
>NW_017976091.1:0-1399 GCF_001876935.1 Asparagus officinalis
AATGCCAATAAATAGGAAGTTCCTGAAAAAGTACTATCCCTAGTACATTCAGGATAACTCATTTACCGGAAAGTTTCTTGAAGAATATTACACCTAATATTCTAGAGGATAACCCAAAATCATTTTCACCACTAAAATCCCTCACTGATCAATTTCAATTGACAGTGGGTCCACCAAAAATGTCTTTCTGACCCTCTTGACTCTCTCCATGAACAAGAGGTCCACTTTTAGTTCAGAGTCCCCTTTCGATAAACGAAAGAACTCCCTTCTTTTTCTCTTTGGTTAAGCCCTCTCATGGCTATAACCGAAGTTGAAGTTTCACTTCGATAAACGAAGAACTCATTTTTTTCAGTTTAGATAACCAATCCTATAAAAGGCAAGTTTATCTAGATTTTTCCAGATTCTCGGAGTGGAAATCCCACTTCTAGTTTCTTTTGCGCTGGAAATAGAATATAAAATTCTTCCTTTCCAGAATCAAGGAATAGAATATAAAATTCTTCCTTCCTTGTTATTCGGGTTTGCCTTCACCCTAAAAGAAGACCGGGAAATAGAATATGCAATTCTTCCTTTCCCGCACCAATCTTTTCCAAATTTGTCAATTTAGGATTCATCCTAGGAAGTTTATCCCGAATCCTAAGCAGGGATAAGTTTGCGCCTAACACGCGCTGCCGGTTTAGTCTTTATCCGTAGAAAAAGACACCAGAGTTCGATTCTAGGAAGTTTATCCCAAATCCTAAGCAGGGATAAGTCTGCGCCTAACACGCGCTGCCGGTTTAGTCTTTCTCTATAGAAAAAGACACCAGAGTTTGATTCTGGGGTATCCTATCCTGAAACCTAAGCAGGGATAAGTCTGCGCCTAACCCGCGTTGCCGGTTAGTTCTTAACCGTTAAAAAGAACACCCGTCCGCATATTCAACATTGTGGCAGGTTGTTATTAATAACACCAAAATCCATGCCTTACACGCATGGGGAATTTCATCCTGAATCCTAAGAAAGGATATGCCGACGCCTAACACGCGTCGCCGGTTTAGTCTTTCTCCCTCCGTAGAAAAAGACACCAGAGTTCGATTATGGGGTATTTTATCCCGAAGCCTAAGTAGGGATAAGTCAGCGTCTAATACACGTTGCTGGGTAGCCTATGCCCATAACAATGGCGAAGTCTACGTATTCGAAGTCGTAGCAGCGAGTCTAAGGGAGTTCATTCTGTTAGCACAACGTCACATGCGGAACGGATTTAGATAATCCGCATGCTAGCCCGATTCAAACGGTAGTCGGTAAAGGCTAATCAAATCCGTTGAAGGCTGGGGATTAGCTAAAAATCCTAAAGTCAATGTCTAACACGCGTCGCCGGGTAGTCTATTCCCGTGAGAAAGACGAAGTCTACGTATTCAATATCGTA
>NW_017976092.1:0-1398 GCF_001876935.1 Asparagus officinalis
AAAGTTTTCAACTGTCTCACCATTTTTCTGTTTCTCCTCAAACAGAGTGCTGATCGAGACCTCAGTGTCGTCCTCAAAGAAGTTCGTCAAGAACATGTCCTCCATGTCGTCCCAACTACTGATGCTCCCCGGCTTGAGGCGACGATACCAATCGAAGGCCGCTCCGCGAAGAGTGCCAACGAATGACCGTACCATCAAGGGTTCGTTGCCGGAGATTATTCCTAAGTGGGACTTAAAATATATCAAGTGTTGGGTAGGGGAACCCTTTCCATCAAACGGCGTAAAGTTAATGAGATTGAACTTTGCCGGATATGGAATTGATTCCCACTCCCTTGGATATGGACACGGTATACCTGACCTTTTTACCTCTTGAGCGTTCATCAACGCGTTGATTTTGCTCTCCAAGTCCTTCATCTTCTTGTCTTCACTCGTTTCTATCTTTGAGTGACTTTGGGGGGAGGTAATGTGGTCCTCTTTTGCATTATCATCTGCAGGACCGCCTCCGTTGTCGTTGTTGACAGGGGGAATAATGACATTATTCCCTTCCCGCTCATGCTCCTCTTGATTCTGATGATTGGATCGAGTGGGCTCTTCTTGACGATTTGTCAGGGTTGCGATCTGCTGGTCATGCATTTCCCTCATCTGCTGCATGGCCATCTCCACTTCGAACTTGAAAGCTTCTTTTTGCCGAGCTAGGGCGTCTTCAAGCATTTTGCTCATTTGTTCGGCGCTGATCATGAGTACCTCGCGGGGTTGTCCCTCGCTGGATACCGTGTTGTCCGAAGCAATCGCGGAGCCGGCATCTGATCCTTCGTCTTCCGACGGTAATCTCGTCCGAACCTAATGGTTCCGGACTGTAGGTGAGTTAGATACCAGGGTACCAACGGAATTGACTCGGGATTGTCCCCTGTCGATGCTCCTTTGCTGGCCATGTTGATGGTGACATTCGGGAATTCTCCGTCTTTGACTACCCTTTTTCTTCTTCGGAAACGCTTAGGCTTGGTCTCGGACGTTCCGGTGGAAATTCTGTCGAACACCGAAATTCTCCTTGGGGTTTGAGCACAGGAGCATTCTGATAGCACTGCCTTGATTATGTTGGCGCACGGGCAGCGAGACTCCATGTCCTGCACATACTTCTTTCGAGATTTTCCCATACCCCCAGCTCTATAGTACAACTCATCAGCTTGATAACTGGAGCAACCTATAGAGTGTTGGCATGTGTTCCTCGGTGAAACACCATCATCCTCAGATGAGTGTGCTTCCCTTTGGGCATGCGATGCTTTGTTAGCTTTTTCAAAAGTGGCCCGTTCAAGTTTATGCTTTTGAGAGCATAAAAATTGAACGGGCTCTTGTATTTCGACTCGCAATCCGATGCGGTCGGTGACAGGGGCTTTCCCT
>NW_017976093.1:0-1397 GCF_001876935.1 Asparagus officinalis
AACAGGCTGAACGCTTCATCAGAAGGCGGAAGGTCGAGAGGAGCCAACTTATGGTCAACCCTCTGGATTCGGATCTCCTACCTCATGATGAAGGGGACGCACCTGCAGCTGTTATTGACGATAATCAAACGTCACAACAGCAGTCCTGGGAACAACAGGAGAATTCAGACGAGGAGCTCCAAAACGAGTACTCGTTCAAAGACGAAGACGTTCCAGCTATCTTCGAGACCCTTCTCGAAAACAACAAAATCAAACTCCCGCCCATCACGCATCAGGAGGAAGATGACGATTCTGCGGATCCAACGTACTGCGAGTACCACAGGAGGATCCTTCATCCCACCAAGGATTGCTTTGCTCTCAAGAATAGCATCCAGACCTTGGTTGAAGCCGGTGTTATAACGCTAGGGTAAGCCAATTGAAAGCGGCCAGACTCCGACGAGTATACGAGTATAAACTGCTTCTCGAAACTCCGACGAGTATACGAGTATAAACTGCTTCTCAAAACTCCGACGAGTATACGAGTATAAACTGCTTCTCAAGACTCCAAAGAGTACACGAGTATAAACTGTTTCTCAAAACTCCGACAAGTATAAGAGTATAAACTGCTCCTTAACACTCCGATAAGTATATGAGTATAAACTGCTTCTCAAAACTCCGACAAGTATAAGAGTATAAACTGCTCCTTGAAACTCCGACAAGTATAAGAGTATAAACTGCTCCTTGAAACTCCGACAAGTATAAGAGTATAAACTGCTCCTTGAAACTCCGACAAGTATAAGAGTATAAACTGCTCCTTGAAACTCCGACAAGTATAAGAGTATAAACTGCTCCTTGAAACTCCGACAAGTATAAGAGTATAAACTGCTCCTTGAAACTCCGACAAGTATAAGAGTATAAACTGCTCCTTGAAACTCCGACAAGTATAAGAGTATAAACTGCTCCTTGAAACTCCGACAAGTATAATATGAGTTATTTTTGTGAGAGGAGATCCAACCTTCTGATAGGTTAATCTTTCTTCACCAAACCATCCGCTGATCAAATCAAACGACAGTGGACCCACCAACATTCCCATCTGCCAGTCATTGGCGTTTCTCAGACTCAACATGTCAGGTCATGATCGCCTAGCATTCAAAATCTCCCTTTGAGTGATGATGCGAGTTGGCACTTTCTTCGCTACCCGTATTCCACTCTCTTCGCTTTCTGGTCAAACCTATAAAA
Organism: Asparagus officinalis; assembly: GCF_001876935.1. Taxonomy (NCBI): domain Eukaryota; kingdom Viridiplantae; phylum Streptophyta; class Magnoliopsida; order Asparagales; family Asparagaceae; genus Asparagus; species Asparagus officinalis. The sequence continues at coordinate 1,219 of NW_017976093.1, forward strand.
GTTAGGGCCAAAGCCAAAATCCCCTCTCGATTCCTCCAATGAACGAGAGGTCCACTTTCAAATCGAGTTAGGGTTATCTCAAACTCCTGCTGGGTCAAACCTTCGTACATTTAGGGCCACAGTCAAAATCTCCTCTCGATTCCCCCAATGAACGAGAGGTCCACTTCCAAATCGGGTAA
>NW_017976094.1:0-1397 GCF_001876935.1 Asparagus officinalis
CGGCATTCAAGATCCGGGTGAATGAAGAACACGAGCTCGATCAACAACAGTTCAAAGAAGGCCTCTCTTTCTCCTCCTCCAAATCCACCTCTCCAAACGGGTACAGAAAGGTAACCTCTTTCATAAATGTTTGCAGGTCCTTCGGTTCGAAAATCCAAGACCCCGTTGCCGCCTCTGCACTTGCACCACGTGACGTCCCCGCGTCGTCCAACGTGGTCGAGATCGCAGATCCGGACTCCTCTTCCGCCGAGGAGATGGCTTCTGAAGACGCTCCCGCAGTGTCAAAGAGAACACGACAAAGACGACGTCAACGTCTTGCTCGTCAGCTGGCCGAGGCTTTGGAGCCAATGGATGGGATCCGCTATAACGTGGATCTAAAATCCAGGCAACGCCAGGAGCAACCACGGCAAACAACCAGCCCCTCCTCCGAAGCAGAAACAAACAAATGGGTTCATGTCAAAAGAACCCGTTCTACTCTCGAGGAGCGAATCCAGAAGCGCCGCGCCTTGCGTGCGCATGCCCGAGCCCTGGTCCAAAAAGCACGAGAAATGCTAAAGGGAGAGGCCGTTAAGAGATCGCCGAGATCCGAACGAGTTTGGATGCCGAAGGCCAAATCAACGCCTAAGGTAAAAGCAGGTAATATTGCTCTCCAACCTTCGTCAGTTTCAGATCCCGAACCTCCGGTAAAGCCCCACCGTAGCGTGGATTTCCCCAAGTCTAGGAATCCTCCGAACAACCGTATCGGTGCTCTACCCAAGAATCGAGGAAAAGCGCTTGCCAGGGAAAGCTGGAGATCGTTGAAGGAGCTTCGAGCCAACATCCAGACTGGGGGTCGTACACGATCTCCTAACAAATCGATTTCTACAACAACCAACTCGGCGATGTACACAAAAAATCAGGAGCCCGTTAAGGTTTCACCCTCACAAAGGTGTGATCCCAAACGTGTGACTCCTGTAAGGGCCAACAAGGCAATGTCTACTCAGAAGAAGACGCGTCGGGCAGACGAATGCGTTATACCTGAGAACCCATGTGAGCAGCCGATAGGTTACTCCGACGGCAACGTCAGTAAGTTATACTATCAGGCTGGGGGTGCGAATGAATTTCAAAAGAAAAGTACGCGGGAAACGGATTCTCACTGTCCGTGTACCAAATTCATCAGGGCAGTATTATCAACCTGTAGCTGCCCCAAGACCGCTCCGCAGAGGGTCTCGATATTCGAGGGAATTTCCGATGGGATAACGAAGCCCAAATCAAACTCCCACCAAGGAGGATCGGTTGATCGAGATGATGAACTCCTAGAAGTTACCATCAACACGGTCAACAAGGAGAAATCTCCAATTGTTCCAAATGATTCTGACCCTAATTTCTCTCCAAGAAGCGGAGTCAATTCGGGAATG
>NW_017976095.1:0-1396 GCF_001876935.1 Asparagus officinalis
ACCACTCAAAGGGAGACTTTAATGTTAGGCGTTTAGGACCTAGCATGTTGAGTCTGAGAAACGCCAATGCCTGGCAGATGGGAATGTTGGTGGGTCCACTGTCGTTTAATTTGATCAGCGGATGGTTTGGTGAGGAAAGATTAATCTACCAGAAGATTGGATCTCTTCTCACAAAAATAACTCATAAGAGTTAGAGAATAAGAAGAGATATTCTGACCTTCAGGGTTCGAACGTGAATTTCTTATTCACCAATTCCACAATGATTGGGTTATCCCTAAGAATACCCATGTGGTATTCTTTCGGGAACTTCCCGATGCATTGGATTATCCACCCCCAGCTTCTCTCTTGGAACTGGGTTTGATTTTGTTGTCCGACCGGGTTATCCTTAAGAATATTAGCGTAATATCCTCCAGGAACTTCCCGTCAATGGTAGGAAATAGTTTAGACTCATATACCTATTGGAGTATCAGGGAGCAGTTTAACCTCTTATACCGGTAGGAGGAATGAGAAACAGTTTATACTCGTATACTCTTTGGAGTCGTAAGAAGCAGTTTATACTCTTATACTTATCGGAGTATTGAGAAGCAGTTTATACTCTTATACTTATCGGAGTGTTGAGAAGCAGTTTATACTCGTATACTCTTCGGAGTCGTAAGAAGCAGTTTATACTCGTATACTTTTCGGAGTCGTAAGAAGCAGTTTATATTCTTATACTTATCGGAGTGTTGAGAAGCAGTTTATACTCGTATACTCGTCGGAGTGTTGAGAAGCAGTTTATACTCGTATACTCGTCGGAGTATTGAGAAGCAGTTTATACTCGTATACTCGTCGGAGTTTTAAGAGGCAGTTTATACTCTTATACTTATCGGAGTGTCGAGAAACAGTTTATACTCTTGTACTCTTTGGAGTATTGAGAAGCAGTTTATACTCGTATACTCGTCGGAGTTTGCCGTTTTCAATTGGTTTATCCTAGCGTTATAACGCCGGCTTCAACCAAGGTCTGGATGCTATTCTTGAGAGCAAAGCATTCCTTCCTGTGGTACTCGCAGTATGTTGGATCCGCAGAATCGTCATCTTCCTCCTGATGCGTGATGGGCGGGAGTTTGATTTTGTTGTTTTCGAGAAGGGTCTCGAAGATAGCTGGAACGTCTTCGTCTTTGAACGAGTACTCGTTTTGGAGCGTCTCGTCCGAATTCTCCTGTTGTTCCCAGGACTGCTGTTGCGACATTTGATTATCGTCAATAACAGCTGCAGGTGCGTCCCCTTCATCATGAGGTACGAGATCTGAATCCAAAGGGTTGACCATCAGTTGGCTCCTCTCGACCTCCCGTCTTCTGATGAAGCGTTCAGCCTGTTCTCCTCGAGCCTTCAACTCTTTCCAGGTATTGAGCGGCTC
>NW_017976096.1:0-1396 GCF_001876935.1 Asparagus officinalis
AGTCGTGCGTAGAGGCCGACCTCAAACGGTCAAAGCCTCCGCGCCTAGAGACTCTATCCGAGTCACGTCGAGGGAACCCACTCCCTCCAAATCGATCCAAGGTCAAGCCAGAGGTCGAGAACACGAGGCAAAAGCCTGCCAGATGGGTCGCTAAATGGCCCTCGCAGGCACTCGCCCAGGAGGAAACAGTGGTCCATTCCGACGCAGACCATGTCGCCGCAACCCGCACGGACACTCCTCTCTCCAGAAGAGCTCGCCAGCGGCAACGACAGGCCCTCGCCCGACAGAAGGCCCAAGCCTTCGCCTCATACGACGGCCTGAACTATTACCCAGGTTCGAAGAGTGTAAGACGAAGAGGCAACCTGCACGGCACTAGAAGGCTCTCCAAATCAGGCGCGCCAACCATAATGGACGAGACCGCCCGCTCGGGTGGACTTCGCTTTTCAGGTCACATCCCTGATGTGAACAAACCACCCCGAACGAGCAAACCTATCCGAGTAGGCGAACCCTCGAGTGCGGGCGAGCCTCACCACGATCACTCGACAGATAAGTGTAACGAGCGAGAGAGCCTTGACTACAAAGGCAAAGTAGTAGACGATATCTCGCAAACTCGCCTGCGTTAGCAAAGGGTTGAGTTTCGCCTGCTTGCTGGAGTTCGCCCAAACGCGAAGACTCGCCTACCAAGGCAAACTCACCCAACTCCAACACTTAACCATTCCACCCAGCGTACACCAGGGAGTGCATCCAAAACTCTCTCGTGTGATCATTCGGGTGATCTTTCTGATATTGGGGGTTGTCGCCAACCACCCGCAGAAGACCTCTGGGGTTACCTAACTCGCAAACGCACCATACATGAGGAGAATCCTCAGTGCCACTACGAAAGGCTTATCCAAACAGTACTCGCTGACTGCCAATGTATAGGAATGGCAAAACCTTCAGTGTTCGAGAGGCTCTCTCAATGGCCTTCTCGATCGAGACTTTCTCGTCGAAGGCGTCGTCACCAAAGAGGACGCACCGCTGATGATTTAGAGCTCCCACCTGCTACAATCAACATGACGGACAAAGATAAGGCCGTGCTTTCTTGTTCTCCAGATTCGGACTCCATCCTGGGTCCTAATCCTCCACTTGTTCAACGAGGACAAGGCAGCATATACCAACGTACCCGCAGTCGCACAGGGGTGAGCATCGGGTTTGATTACTCAACCTTAGCACCTCCCTTCGACGGTGAAGATGAGATTTACTCAGTGACGACTACGTCCTAAACATCGCACTTAAGTCCAAACGTGTTGGCAAGGGTACACATGGCTGAACCCACCCATGAACAGATGGTGGCCCAAAAGTTCAAAGAACAACAGGCAACCATCGACTCCTTAAGGGAAATGTTGGAGCAGCTTCT
>NW_017976097.1:0-1392 GCF_001876935.1 Asparagus officinalis
CTTAAGATTTTGATATAACTAAAGATAAAGCACACATGAAAAAGATAACTGGAAGAAAAAAAAACTGTCATTTGAAATGTCCTTCCAACTTCAAGAACGGGTAGCTTAGCTCAAATTCACATATTTAGAGAATTTAATGTTTTTAATATTCAGCTTGTGCATAAGATCTGTATATCAACCTATCATTTCATCATACAAATCATGTATGCTTCTTAGATCATTCTCCATAGTAGCTTACTTAAAGTGAGTAGTAATTTTTTTCTTAAAGTTCGTTGACCTGCTAATGATAAGTTATCTACTCTCTGAGTGTAATCTCACTCTGATATTTTCAATCTTTTTTCAGATGAGAACTAGATGACTTTATCTGTAGCTCGAAATTTTGGGGACATGTAAAGGATCTGTTAGAGAATGCTTTTATGTTAAGAGATAGTAATCTTAGAGATGTCACATGCTTATGTAATAAGAGTCTTTTGACTTATTAGAGTGAACTTATTACATGCTTATGTAATAAGAGTCTTTTGACTTATTAGAGTGAACTTATTACAATATATTTTTCGCTTTCACTCTAAGACTTGTACATAACAATAAAGGTTCTTTTCATGCGAAGTTTTATTTGTACTATGAAAGTAAAGTTTTATTTGTAATATGAAGCTTATGTAATAAGAGTCTTTTGACTTATTAGAGTGAACTTATTACAATATAATTTTTGCTTTCACTCTAAGACTTGTACATAACAATAAAGGTTTTTTTCATGTGAAGTTTTATTTGTACTATGAAAGTAAAGTTTTATTTGTAATATGAAAATGCACAGAAGTTTTATTTGTACTATGAAAGTAAAGTTTTATTTGTAATATGAAAATGCACGGGTCGTCACGCATCTCAGCATCTCAAAATACGCTGCGTATTTTGGAGGCTTGACAAAGAGAACATAACATGCTTATTCATTATTAGTTTTATCATCGTAAAAAGTATATAATATTAGTGCAAATCATTACGATCAGCAACTTTAAAATCTTTATTGAAACACATGTCACAATTCCTTGCTGTATAATATTCCATAGGGTTCTCTATAGAAATTTGGGGGCAAATTCTGAGATCGATTTGAGCTCATGTAGGAAAATCACTCCACATCCAAAGAGAAGACAATTGTACATTTTATTCTATCATTAAGTAAGCATCAATTATCCACAGACTGTCAGGATTAGGAAGACGTCAATAAGAAAACATGACAGTAATTCCTCGAAATGTTCTCTTCAATACAAGGTATAGAGTAAATTTTGAACACTTTCAAAGGATTGAAAATTCAGTTAAACTGATGAAAATTTAGACAGGAAATAGAAACAATCCATCTTTACATTGATTAGATGAGTTGTAGACTTCTATAAAAGTTCA
>NW_017976098.1:0-1389 GCF_001876935.1 Asparagus officinalis
CTCCCGAATCGAAAAGAATACGGGCGGGAAGAGAGTTCACAAAGAACGTACCCTCCACCACAGCTCCGCCGGTGCCATGATCACGAGGAACCACTGCATATACCCTGCCCATGGCTGAAGACTGCTCTGCTGATGGTGCTGGAGAATATGGGATAATCTGTCCCTGGGAAACCTCCTGAACTGCCCGCATCTGTCCCTCAGTCCTCTGAGCTACTGGTGGTGCCTCAAGCCTGTTCTGCTGGCCCTGACCTCTACCCTGTTGGCGCTGTTGCTGCTGCTGGTTCGGACCTTTGCCCTGCTGGGCTCCTGCTGGTGCGCTGCGGCACTCTGATGCCTTATGTCCGACCTTGTGACAGTTAAAACAGGATCCCTGGAACTTGCGCTGCTGATGCGCTCTCTGCTCCTGCTGGGGTCCCCTTTTATAAAGACCCTGATGCTGCTGCTGCTGTCATAAATACAATCTTCACAATACATAGTATTTGCACAAATACTTTAAACTTATACAAAAATAGTTGTCATAAAAAAAAATTAAATCTCCTCGACACGAGGTACCGTCGGAGGTTAGGGCGAAGCCCAGCCAAGAACATCTGAGCCTGACGCTCTCCTGTCTGCCACATACCCGTGAAATGTAGCAACTCCATAAACCTGCTCTCAAAATCTGCCACTGTCATGTCCCCCTGAGTCAAACGGGATAACTCGAGCTCCTTCCCTGTCTGCGCTGCAGAGGAAATGTACTGCCCATCAAAGAAATATATGAAGTCCTCCCATGTGAGGGTCATCCTCTGCTCTGGAGGGAACTGAAGTCGGTACCATCTCCCAGCATCACCCTTCAGACTGTAGGATGCCAACCTCTGCTTCTGAACTGAGTCCACACTGAGTATGTCGAGAATGTTGCTCACATCCTCCTTCCACTTATGGGCTGCCAGAGGGTCTGGTGATCCCTGAAACTCGGGTGCTCTCATCTTCTGGTACCTCTCAACCATACGGAGCCAAGCCTCCTGCTCGGTGGCTCTGTCTGGGACTGCTAGAGGAATAGCTGCAGGCGTGGCCTCTGGGGGTCTCTCTCTAACAGGAACGGCAGGTATCCCCTGCTGCTGAGCTACCGGTGGTGGTGGTGTCCGTGGTGCTATATGAGTAGTCACCAACTCCTCAATGGCTGTCATCCGGGCAATGAGAGGAGCCATGATGTCCACCAAATACTGGGCTCTGGTGGTGCCTGCTGAGGCTCGGACTGAGCTGGCTGCTGCTCTGATGGAGTCTGCTGTGACTCCACCTGGGTAGCTCTCCTGGTACGAGGTCTACCACAACCTGCCATCTATTTGATCATAAGAAAATAAAAGTTTATGAGTCAAAATAAACTTCTATAAATAGCGTATCACAATACAATCT
>NW_017976099.1:0-1388 GCF_001876935.1 Asparagus officinalis
TGCCACATAGAGCGGGACTTCGTTCTCATGGCCCAGCTCTATCGGGCGAGGTTTCTTCTTATCATCCTCACGAGGACGAAGAAGATGAATTAATGGTTGTAGATGTAGAATCTGCCCCGGTGATGGATCTTCCTAGGTCTCCTGCATTGGAACCAGGGGGTCTTGAAGATAATCCACCTCCTTCTCCTTCAGCATTAATGTCACAAGCTGATGATTTAATGCCTAGTCCTACAACGGGACTTATGAAAAGACCAGCCGCTGGTGCAAGTCTTCCGGAGTCTTCAGCTGTTCAGGATGATGAGGAGCGAGTTGATTATGACGACTCCCCAACTGGTGATGCAGCTGATGAAGATAGAGGTGATGAGGACGCCGATGTTGGTAACATGTCAGGTGAAGGTGAAGATGACGATGAGAATGATTCCATTGATGACGTCACCACTTTTGATGATGATGCTCCCAAGGTCCCATCCGATAAAGTATCTGGTTATACTCCTTTTTACATCTCCGGTAAGTCTAGTTTCCTTCGACTTCTTCCACATGCTTTTTCTGCGTTCCGACCGTTTTTTCGTGCAGGTTCACCTACTCCCGGGACTACTTCAGCTGCTCCTTTAGAGCAAGAACCTGCGCAAGTGTTGGCTCCTCCACAAGAGCCACATTTATCTGGCTCTCCTACGGCGGCTGTTTCACCTGTAGCGTTGCCTGAAACTACTGCTACGACTTCTCCTCTGGAACAGGCGATCGTGCAGGTGTCGGCTCCTTTGCAGGGGCAAACCTTACAAGACTCTTCCGTAGTAGCTACTTCACCGAAAGCAGTGATGAAGATCTCACTCACCCCAACGGAGGCTGGGCCAAGCTCATCTCAGGCGAAGGCATTGATTGCTTTGACCTCAAGTCCTTCGCAATTGAACATTTCAATTGCCTCTGCGGCTTCGGCACCTGGATCACCTGCTAGTCATCATCTTAACGCATCAATCTCAGCTGCTGAAGGGGTATCTTCGGGTGCAGTTTTCAGTCTCGCTAATGCACCTAAATTCCTTCAAATCTCTTTGGTGTATCTAAACAGTCTTGCGAAGACGGTAGTTGAGTCCCTGATGAATGGTCAAGGAACTTTGAATTCCTTTCGACCTCTTCTGGAAGCAGGCTTAAATGGAGTCAGGAGCGTGGGCGAAACTCAATGGTTCGAACGCTGCTCAGAGATTATCCTTCGTTTGGAGGAGAAATTACAACGCCTCGAGACCATGGGCCATAGTGACCTTCAGCCGCAAATTATGTCCACTTTGGCTAGTCTTCAGGTCGCTGAAGTGATACACCGAGAAACCCTAGAACGGAACTTAGCTGAAAAAGAGCGTCAGATCGCAGAGCTTCGTGAGCATAACATTCGGAAGCGA
>NW_017976100.1:0-1388 GCF_001876935.1 Asparagus officinalis
AGTATTTTTGTACATACATGTCTTCCGCTGTGTATTATGCATGTAGACATAGCACGATTTCCTTCAGAGGTGTGTTGGGGGTATTTTCGGTATTTTGATAAAATCGTTCAAAATTTATTCGTGGGTGGCTGACTGAAGTTAAACGAACTTAAAAGGCAGTTTCTATATAAGAAAAACTTTAAAGGTGGTTCCTATCAATATGTTTTAGTTCAAATGTGGTTTCATGAAAACTCCCAACAAAAGAATTTATCCAACGAACTATTTTTGTAACCTATCTATCTCTCTCTTGTTAAAGATAACTCATCTCGCACTAGTTATATTTTTTTTCAAGAAATACACTTGATTTATCTTCTTTATAATTTTACAACTAGACAATTAAAAAGGGCAACCAATATTTTTAACTAAAAAAATCATCGGCAACATCCGACATATTTAAGATATTATCCACTAAATAATAAGTCTTTGAGTATAAATAATGTAAATGAAAAAATCCCTAAAAGAGTTCTCTAACAATTAGTTAACGTATTATATTGATATACATTGTAAAAGTTACAAATGTCATCTTTACTACTAGATTTATTCTCGAATCTACATATCTGCTATTTTATCCAATAAATTCTCAAATCTGCATATCTGCTTAATGGTGTGTTTGAATGTGTTGTGCCTCGAGAAACCAAAACAATCGCCAAGAAAGATAAACAACCAACCAAAATCAACAGCACAAACAACCAAACACCAGTTTTACGTGGTTCGGCAAGATGCCTACGTCCACGGGGCAAGGAGGGGGGAGTTTTCACTATTAGAAATCAAGAGGAACAAACTAGGGTTACAAATCTCTCATAAACCCTCAACAATCAACTCTCAATCTCTCCAATTGTTCCTAGAATAGAAGCCCAAAGAAAACTCTCTCAATCTGCTCAAATTCGTCCTTGCTCTTAACCCTAAAAAACACCCAAAGGGTATTTATACAAATCCAAAACGAATCGGGTCGAAAACCTGAAAGCCCAGCCCAAAACAGCGTCGGTCGACCGGACCGGTCGACCGTGATCAATTCCGGTCGACCGGCCCGGTCGACCGACCAGCTCTCAGTAGAAAACCCAAACTCCAGAGAACCGTCGGTCGACCGCACCGGTCGACCGATCTCCTTCCAGACGCACAGGAAGCCTTGTGCACGAATGCGGTCGACCGGGCCGGTCGACCGCCACCCTGACAACATGAATCCTGAGCTCATCTCTTCAAATCTCCACCTCGGCGAAGATTCTTGCAAAACTGAGCCGACACCGATCAAACCAATACCTCAACTGTTGCACCCAGTATGTCATGGCAACGGACTCATGACAACGGACTCCAATCACAACATGTCGAGATCCAAATGGGAGTGCGAACAC
>NW_017976101.1:0-1385 GCF_001876935.1 Asparagus officinalis
TCATATGTTCAGATATAGGGTCATTCAACATCTAAAGGCAAATATGTTAACCTATATATGGTATCATTCAGAAAGTATTTATTTATGCAATTATTGGCCAACGTGGAATATATATAAAAACACCCTCACAATGTTGGAATTGGTGTAATGCATAAAGAAAACATAGTCAATAAGGCATCATGCAAGATTGCAAATAACATTAATTCACATGTTTTTATCTCAAGTTCTTTAATGAAGATGTATTTACTTGTCGATTATGACGTAGGATATGTGCACATGTATTTACTTGTCAATACTTTTAATTCGAACATGTTTTCTCCCTTAACTTATCATATATCATACATGTTTTTCTGCATTAGCCTGTCATATATCATGCATGTTTTTTTAGTACTTTAAAAAGCATATAGTTTCTTTTAGGATCCCAGATTGAGCTTATGTTAAGAATTACTATCGTTTATTACATCCACATGACTTTTCCTATCAAGTACATACCTAAGTTAGAAAATGAAAATTTGGTTTTGAAAGTGGTTGATATAAAAGTAGGCTTATAAAGTCATGTTTATAAATTTGGTTATGGACTTTCCCACATGACTTTTATATAAACCTAAGTTACACAGACATAACTTGGGTCATGTTTATTGTCTAAAAGTCCATAACTTGGGTCAAGTTATGGACTTTTATTGTTTATTGTCAAAAGTTATGGACTTATATGAAATAAACATGACCCAAGTTATTGTTTATTACGTACATCCACATGGACTTTTATATAAACCTAAGTTATGGACTTTCCCACATGACTTTTATATAAACAATATAAGTCCATAACTTTTGACAATAAACAATATAAATTTATAAGCCTACTTTTATAAAAGTCCATAACTTGGGTCATGTTTATTTCATATAAAAGTAGGCTTATAAAAGTGGTTGATATCAAGTACAGACATAACTTTAGGGTATTTAAGTGCAACCTTTTAAAACTTTAAATTATACAATCTAATGCAACAAGTAAAGGTATACAATTGCTACTTATTAAAGCTTTATGGTACAAATTGCTGCCAAAAAAATTGAGGGGAAACTATAGGGTACTTGAATGCAATTACATCAAACAAAACTATAGGGTACTTTTAAGAATAGGGTATTTTATGGCAAAAGTGCAAAGTAGGATAAACTATAGGGGACTTGAGTGTAAAAGTACCATACAACAATTTTAGCCGCTGGCGTTCACCGTGCGACGACGGGGCAAGGGCGTTGGCGCTGCTGGGACGACGCTGACGATAGGACGACGAGGCTGGTCCGGCGACGAGTCTGGTCGGGCGACGAGGCTGGTCCGGCCGACGAGAAAACAGTACTAGATCTTTCCTTGAGCGGGGCGGGATGGCAGCGGC
>NW_017976102.1:0-1384 GCF_001876935.1 Asparagus officinalis
GGATTTTGATGTTTTATTAGAATTCTTTCGTCCCAGGACCTCCCCAACTATTCTGAAGCTATCCTTAAGTGCGTCTGGGTGGTTATCAACTGCAGATAATATCAAAACACTTGATCTTATTAGAAAACACGACGACAAAAATCTATAAATAGAAGCCCAGGGTCTTTAGTTGAGAGGATCTAAAATCTGAGGGCGAGGTGCTGTCCAATTGAACAGTAGACCATGAATTTTAGAGGAGAATTGACAGATATTGGCGAACTTTTTCATAAAGAAAAGTCTTCGAAAGATTTGAGATTCTCTCCCCCTCTTTCCTCCAGATCAAACTTTGTTTTGATCTCGAGAAGAGCCACAATCTCGCTTGGTCGTGATTGTCGCTACTACAATTGTTTTCTTTGTGAAACAAGAGCATAATTACACTTATCAACCGGATCAGATCCACGACAGTCGACAGACTAACGTGTCCCCGGCACAGGCAAAGATCTCACACAAAACAACAGAAGATAAACTACTGCTGTGTTTTGTTTCATAAAATTGTAACATTTACTTTTCTCATTGTAAGAAGATCTTATAAAAAGATCAACTTGAACTTGTAATCGATAAACAATGTAACAGATTCGACAACAATGAAAACGACAACTTTTGACGAAAACAGTGGGAGTTGTGAAGAAATTTTTTATAGACAATATTACCCACATTCTTTCTTAATATTACATTCTAATCTTAATTAAACTAGACTTATTATTATTATTATTAATTAATTATATTATATGCCACTTGTTAAATTTGTATGACTAAGGACATCTTATAGAACTATAAATAACCAACAAGAACAAATATTTATATATTATTTAGATATTAGTCTAATATTTGAAGATTATTTAGATATTTGTCCCTTAATTTTAAATCTTCAATAATCCTATACTAGTCCCTAAAAGTTTTGAAATTACTCATGATTTTTTGGGACTACTATTGGATTATTAAAAATTTAAAGACAAATATGTAATTAAATAATATTTAAAAGACAACTTAATTTTTGAAAACCCCTCAAGTATGTGGGTTGTCTCAAAAAACGTATTAACTCATTTAACTTGAGAAAACCCCCTAACTATTGGGTTGTTGTATATAATCCCTCTCAATTTTAGTACAACAACAATTTACCCCACTCAACTTTTAGTATGTCCCATAAAAATTCCTTTGACTTGTTTTACACTTATCTCAACAAAATCCCTTAACTTTGTTACTTCAATATATGATTTGGATGAAATACCCTCTTGAAAAAAACCATTTTAGTTAAGAAGAAAACCTCAACCAGTAATAAAAGGACCACGACCAATTTACAATGCTTCTTTCCTTCTTTTTTTTGGTGGTGGGGGGGGGGGGGGGT
>NW_017976103.1:0-1383 GCF_001876935.1 Asparagus officinalis
TGGACTCCTGTGGATTGGGTAGTGACGTTCATCGTCATTCTTTAACACTGAACCGTTTGTGGAGACCTATAGGCAGTTTTTGATGCCTACACAAGTGAATATGGGAAGTGAAGATAATCCGAAGCCGATATTCATTAGCGATAGTCTCCTACCCGAGGAGAAAGAGGAGTTAATCTCTCTTATCAGGGAATACATTGATGTGTTCGCCTGGAATTATGAAGACATGCCGGGGCTTGATCCAAATGTAGCTGTGCATCGCCTCAACATTAAGTCGGATGTCAAACCTGTCAAACAACAACAAAGACGGTTTTGTCCGCAAATGATGGAGGCGATCGAAGCTGAGGTTAAAAAGCTTGTGGACTTGGGCTTCATTAGAGAAGAGCAACATCCAGAGTGGCTTGCCAATATTGTCCCGGTCCTTAAGAAAAACGGGAAGATCAGGGTCTGTATTGACTTTAGAGACCTCAACACTGCTTGCCCAAAAGATGATTTTCCCCTTCCCATCACGGATGTTATCATCGACAATACGTGCGGGTTCGAGAGGATGTCTTTCATGGATGGTTTCTCTGGTTATAACCAAATAAAGACGCATCCAGATGATGAAAAGCATACTGCATTTGGAACGCCTCTCGGTGTCTTCTGCTACACAGTTATGCCCTTCGGCTTGAAGTATGCAGGTGCTACATATCAACGAGCTATGTCAAAGATCTTTCAGAAGCATCTCCGAAAGACTGTTGAATGCTACGTAGATGACTTGGTCGTGAAAAGTCGTGATAAAAAAGATCACATCAAGGACTTAAAGACCATGTTCGACTTGATGCGAGCCCATCAATTGAAGATGAATCCTACCAAGTCTTTCCTCGGAATGTCTAGTGGTAAATTCCTGGGATTCGTCGTCACCACCAAAGGTATTCACATCGATCCTGATAAGGTAAAGGCGATCAATGAATTACAACCTCCGAGGAACCTCAGGGAGCTCAGAGGATTGCAAGGGCGATTAGCTTATATTCGTCGGTTCATCTCGAACCTCTCAGGAAAATGCCAACCATTCTCCAAGCTCGCAAAGAAGGGCGTGTCTTTTATATGGGATGACGCTTGTCAAAAGGCATTCGAGAGTATTAAAGAATATCTCTTGAAACCTCCTGTACTCGTTGCACCGAAATCAGGCAAACCGTTCTTGATTTATGTCAAGGCGACGAGCCACTCATTAAGTGCATTACTTGCACAAGATGACGATAACGGTCATGAGCAGGCAGTATACTATTTGAGCCGAACCATGGTAGGCGCCGAATCTCGGTATCCTATGATTGAGAGAGAATGCCTCACCTTGGTGTTCGCTATTCAGAAGATGCGGCATTATCTGGTCGGGCAGACCATTTATGT
>NW_017976104.1:0-1381 GCF_001876935.1 Asparagus officinalis
CATCAATCGTCAGAAGTGTCGTTGAATTGTAACTCTTCTCGATCTATGTGAAAAGCCCTCCATTCGCAATTTTCGTTCACCGACCCGGAAACTATTTGATTGTAGCTTTCGTTGTAGGAGCTAGACGGGAATCAACATCCATAGTGTCTTAAAGATGAATATTCGCCCACAGCTCTCTACCAAGCAACTCACCAACTGAGTCCAACCTTTTATTTCTGAAATCGTCCCACTGCTCATCAACATCTCATGCTGTTGTCGCAGCCATCAAGATCAATCATCTCAGAAATGAGGTCGTGTTTGTGGCAATTGTGGAGTTGCGGATGCAGTGATTAGGAAGTCGTCTGATTGTGACCTCCATTGTCGGAGCTTGTTTGGATAAGCTATCTATTATGATTTTTAGACCGCCTACACCATGACTTCTGGGAAAGTTCTTCATCTGCAAGGCGTTTATCATGTTCCTTCTCTCCGTCGCAATCTGATTAGTGAATCTCTTCTTCTTAGAGCTGGTTATAGGATTGTAAAAGAATCCAATAAATTTGTGATTACAAAGAGTAATGTTTTCATAGGAAAAGGTTTTATCTGTAATGGCCTTTTCAAACTCAATGTAATCAATTCCAGTTCTAATGAAATTTCTGAGTCTTCTGTTATTCAAATTGTTGAGTCTTGTGATGTTTGGCATGGACGACTTGGACATGTTAATTTCCATACCTTGCAGAGAATGAGTAAATTAAACCTCATTCCTAAATCTTCTCATGATCCCTCATCTAAATGTGAAATCTGTGTTCAAGGGAAACACACTAAAAAACCCTTCAAGTCTATAACTAGAAACTCTGAACCCCTCGAATTAATTCATAGTGATGTGTGTGACTCTAACCGAGTTCTCACCCGAGGGGGTAGGAGATATTTTGTGACTTTTATAGACGATCACTCCAGATATTGTTACACCTATCTTTTCAAAACTAAAGATGAAGTCTTAGATAGGTTTAAGGTGTTCAAAGCTGAATCTGAGAACCAACTTGACAGGAAGATCAAGATTCTAAGATCTGATCGTGGGGAGGAGTATACCTCAAATCATATGACTAAATATTGCCAAGAACACGGTATTATTCATGAGGTTACTGCTCCCTATACACCACAATCTAACGGGGTAGCTGAATGAAAGAATAGAACCCTAATGGACATGGTGAACTGTATGTTACTCAGTTCAGGAGCACCTGAAAATCTCTGGGGTGAAGCTCTTCTTTCTGCTTGCTTCATTCCCAATAGGATTCCCCAGAAATATTCCGATGCAACTCCTTATGAATATTGGAACGGGAGATCTCCTAATCTAAATTTCTTCCGGGTTTGGGGTTGCTTGGCTAAAGTAGCTATTCCCGAACCT
>NW_017976105.1:0-1381 GCF_001876935.1 Asparagus officinalis
GGAGGTAGCCAGGTTATTCTTAAGAATATTTTGAGTGATATTCTCCAGAAACTTCATGTTGATGGTAGGGAAACAGTTTAGACTCGTGTACCTATTGGAGTAATATGGTCTCTTTTCTGTTGGTAGAGGTGAACCCGATGATGGAGAGGAAGAATTTTATATTCTATCTCCTGGTCTCTTGTTTGTTGGTAGAGATGAACCCGATGATGGAGAGGAAGAATTTTATATTCTATCTCCTGGTCTCTTGTTTGTTGGTAGAGATGAACCCGATGATGGAGAGGAAGAATTTTATATTCTATCTCCTGGTCTCTTATTTGTTGGTAGAGATGAACCCGATGAAATCGGAGAGGAAGAATTTTATATTCTATCTCCTGGTGCAAAAGAAACTCAAAGTGGGATCTCCACTTGGAGAATCTGGACTGGTTTGAATAATCCTGACTGTCATAGGGTTTAATTATTCAATTCAAAAGTAGACCTCTCGTTCATGAAATGAATCGAAAGGGGATTTTGGTTAAGGTTTGACCAAGTGGGAGTTTTGAGGTGATCCTGACTGTTTAAAGGTTTGATCATTCGATTTGTGGACCTCTCGTTCATGGAAGGAATCGAGAGGGGATTTTGGATTTGGTCCTAACTGTTTAAAGGTTTGACCATGAGAGAATTTTGTGAGAGAAGATTGATCCAACGAAGTGATCGAATCTCACCTCAGCAAAAGAGTATTCGTAACTCACCATGGGGATGTAATGTTTATCACTTTGTTTGTAATGATCGGGTTATCCCTAAGAAAATTACATATAGCATTCTTCCGAGAATTTTCCGTTACATGAACCATCCACCCCCAGCTTTTCTTGCGAAGCTGGGTTTATCATCATGTTTAGCTGTATGACCGGGTTATCCTTAAAAGTACCATGCATGGCATTCTCCAGGAACTTCCTGTGAAGGAAAGGAAACAGTTTAGACTCATATACCTGTTGGAGTATTAAGGAGCAGTTTATACTCGTATACTTTTCAGAGTGAGATGGAGAAACAGTTTATACTCGTATACTTATCGGAGTCAGGGAAAACAGTTTATACTCGTGTACCCAATGGAGTAAGGTCGTCTTTAATCGGCTTGTTTCGCCATTATGATGCCGGAGTCAATTAATGCTTGGATCTTATTTTTGAGTCCAAAGCAAATATTGGTGGGATGAAGAATCCTTCTGTGGTATGCACAGTAGTTTGGATCTGTAATCATCTTAGCACCCTCCTGATCTTTAATAGACGGTAGCTCGATTTTGTCATTGGCGAGGAGGAATTCCAATATGGCTGGAGCTTTGTCATCTTCGAAAGAATACTCCTTTTGGAACCTCGGATCGAGAGTCGCGTTCACAGCAATTGTAGATGT
>NW_017976106.1:0-1381 GCF_001876935.1 Asparagus officinalis
GGATGTTATATACATATAGGTCCTGTTTACAATATACAATAATTGCCTGCAGGGCACCTATATCTAACAGATCCGCCATCAATTGATCTAATCAGTGGATGGTTTGGTGAGGAAAGATTAACCTATCAAAGGATTGAATCTTGTCTCACAAAAATAACTCATGAGAGTTAGAGAATCTGACAATAACAAGAAGAAACATTCTGACATTCAGAGTTCGAACGTGGATTTCTTATTCATCACTTCTACAGTGATTGGGTTATCCCTAAGAATACCACGTGTGGTATTCTTCCGGGAACTTCCCGATACATTAGTTATCCTGAAGATACTAATGATAGTATTTTTTTCAGGAACTTGCCGTTTATCGGCATCATAAGCCGGTCGCCGTCCTTGGTGACTAGGCGATATGCGCCACTCGAGTAGACTGTCTATACTACGAATGGTCCCTCCCATTTGGGTTCAAATTCTCAGCTAAAACCAAATCCCCTTCTTTGAAACTCTGTTGTCGAACCTTTTTGTCGAAAGCTCGAGAGATTCTGGCTTGGTAGAATTCGATATGCTTTGAGCTTCTAAACGTTTCTCATCTAGCCTTTCAAGTTCTTCAAGGCGCTTCTGATGTTGCTCTTCGGTCGTCATTTGAGTCGCGAGGGCGATTCGGAGTGACGGGATTTGAATCTCCAATGGAAGAATGGCTTCACATCCGTATACCAGTGAATATGTGGTCGCTCCTGTTGGTGTGCGCACCGTGGTACGTTAGGCCCATAGAGCCGTGCCAAGCTTGTCATCCCAGTCTCGTTTATTAGTTTTCACGAGTTTTGACAGAAGCTTTATGATAGTCTTATTGAAGGCTTCGGCCAATCCATTCGCTGTGGGATTGTAAGCTGTCGACGAGATGTTCTGAATTTTGAACTTTTCACAAAACCTGATGAATGCATTGCTGACGAATTGAGGACCGTTGTCATGTATGATTCGTCTTGGGACACCATGCCGGTAGATGATATGGTGCTTGATGAATGCAATGACATTGCTTGTTTTAACTTCTCTGAGCGGAACCGCCTCAGCCCATTTGGAGAAGTAGTCGGTAATTGCTAGGATGAACCGGTCACCTTTGACTGACGGGGGATTTATGACGTAACCGAAGGATGCAGATGCTCCGGAGGTTGATGCATATAATTCGCATGTGTTTGACATGCATGACACTTTCGGGCATACGCTACTGCATCGCTCATCATAAAAGGCTAAAAATATCCCATTCTTCTGATGCGGTCATAAAGCTTGGGGCCGGGTTGGTGCGCACCACACTCTCCTTCGTGTGTGTTCGCGGGGAAAATCGTGTCTTTCTTCATTGATGTCATTGTGATCTCAAAATAACAACTTTTTGTGG
>NW_017976107.1:0-1380 GCF_001876935.1 Asparagus officinalis
GGGTAGCAAAGAAAGTGCCAACTCGTATTATCACTCAAATGGAGACTTTAATGCTAGGCGTTTAGGACCCATCACGTTAAGTCTGAGAAATGCCGATGACTGGCCGATGAAGATGTTGGTGGGTCCACTGTCGTTTGATTTGATCAGCGGATGGTTTGGTGAGGAAAGATTAACCTATCAGAGGATTGGATCTCATCTCACAAAAATAACTCATAAGAGTTAGAGAATAAGAAGAGACATTCTGACCTTCAGGGTTCGAACGTGAATTTCTTATTCACCAATTCCACAATGATTGGGTTATCCCTAAGAATACCCATGTGGTATTCTTCCGGGAACTTCCCGATGCATTGGATTATCCACCCCCAGCTTCTCTCTTGGAACTGGGTTTGATTTTGTTGTCCGACCGGGTTATCCTTAAGAATATTAGCGTAATATCCTCCAGGAACTTCCCGTCAATGATAGGAAATAGTTTAGACTCATCTACCTATTGGAGTATCAGGGAGCAGTTTAACCTCTTATACCGGTCGGAGGATTGAGAAGCAGTTTATACTCATATACTCTTCGGAGTGTCAAGGAGCAGTTATACTCTTATACTTGTCGGAGTTTCGAGAAACAGTTTATACTCGTGTACTCTTTGGAGTATTGAGAAACAGTTTATACTCGTATACTCTTTGGAGTCTTGCCATTCTCAATTGGCTTACCCTAGCGTTATAACGCCGGCTTCAACCAAGGTTTGGATGCTATTCTTTAAAGTAGAGCAAGCCTTGGTGGGGTGAAGGATCCTCCTGTGGTATGCGCAGTACGTTGGATCCGCAGAATCGTCAGCTTCCTCCTGATTCATGATGGGCGGGAGCTTGATTTTGTTGTTTTCGAGAAGGGTCTCGAAGATAGCTGGAACGTCTTCGTCTTTGAACGAGTACTCGTTTTGGAGCGTCTCGTCCAAATTCTCCTGCAGTTCCCAGGACTGCTGTTGCGACGTTTGATTATCGTCAATAACCGTTGCGGGTGCGTCCCCTTCATTATGCGGTACAAGATCCGAATCCAGAGGGTTGACCATCTGTTGGCTCCTCTCGGCCTTCCTCCTTCTGAGGAAGCGTTCGGCCTGTTCTCCTCGAGCCCTTAACTCTTTCCAGGTATTGAGCGGCTCTATTCCCATCACGTCCAAGATGTTAATGGACAAGTTGTTCTGACAAGTCTGCAAGATGAATTCCTCCGTGACGGGATCCCTGCAGTTCATTGCCTGATTACGGAAGCGTTTGATGAAGGTATCTACCGACTCTCCGCCTTTTTGTTTCTCGTCGAAGAGTGTCATGATCGACACCTCGGTGTCATCATCGAAGAAATGGGCGAGAAACATGCTTTCCAAGTCCTCCCAGCTGT
>NW_017976108.1:0-1380 GCF_001876935.1 Asparagus officinalis
ACCAAAACTTGACCCTCAGAGGTCAGGTTCATCATTTAAACGCAGGCCTCGGCCTGGTGTTTACAACTCACAACGCGACCCTCGCGTTATTTCTCAGGAACGTGATCTTCAAGAGGTCCGTCAGGTTCAGAAAAGTCAGCGTGGCTTTAAAATTCACGTTCGACAAGAACCAATCTCACCTACCCAAGGGCAGGGGGTTCCAACTCCACCTCCAAGTCCGGGGAAAGTTTCCTCCCAAGTTCCTGATCTGCGGGAACTGTTGTCGAGAGGAAAATCAGCAGCACAAACAGCTCACCCATGTCAATGTGAGAGGCTTATCTCGGCAGTCTTGTCAGAATGCCCTTGTTGTGCAACAACACCTCGGCAGTCTGTATTCGACAGGTTGACGAATGTCGTTAGACCTGCCAAACGACAACGCCGCAACAGAAAGAAGACAGTTGAAGCGGAATACCCTCAGGTCACTATCAACATGATCGGCCGAGGGAAGGCCTCGCATACTGATTCTGACGAGTCACAAGAAAGTCATCCGCCAACTGTCCGAGAAATTTGTGACCAGTTCGAAGGAGTATATCAGAATACTCAGACCCGGACAGGAGCTATTCGCCCGGTTGACTATCAAAAGTTAGCCAAAGGCATTACAACAAGTGAGGAGCATTCGGCAATAGCCGAATCTCAATCTTCAAGCTCTGTTGGAGCACGCGAGGTCTCCGCTTACATGTCAGGGAATCACGAAGACATCGCCAAAAGAGTGGACGAACATCATGTCATGCTCCAGGCGCAACAGGAGACACTTCTCCAATTGAAGGATATGTTGGCTCAGCTTCTTGCTGAAAAAGGCCACAAACCTGAGTCTTCCCGGAGAACAACTTCAAAGGGAAAACAAAAACTGCATGAATATTCAGACCGTGAGACTCACAACCTGGGATCCTCTTCCGAGGGTGAGAGGGAGATCGAGAAAGAACTGCACCCTCAATCTACTAAGATGGATGAGCTGGAAGCTCGCCTTAACGCAATCGCCAACAGAAGCGAGCTCCGCGAGGAAGGGGTAGTGCGACCTTACCCTGCTGAGTGGGATACAGCTCCCTACCCACCGAAGTTTAAGGCCCCTACCTTACAACCGTTCGATGGTACAGGATCGCCAAATCAGCACATTTACTACTTCAAGTCCCAAACTGGGGATGTAGTAGCAAACGACGCCATCCTGACCAGGCTGTTCATTGGTACCCTTAAGGGTGTCGCCTTCGAATGGTTCATGAAATTGCCTGCCGAATCTATCCAGAAACGGGTAGACCTAGAAAGGCTATTCTTGGTCAGATTCTTTGAGGACGACACGGAGGTCTCGGTCCCAACTCTTCTTGCCACTAAGCAAAGGAAAGGAGA
>NW_017976109.1:0-1379 GCF_001876935.1 Asparagus officinalis
TGAATTATTCTTGTGTTTCTGTCATCCTCTTCTCAACCCACCTTTGATAATTCCGCGATCAAAGGTGCTTGCATGACGACTCGTATCAACAATCCAATCAAGAAATTCTTCGATATGAAGTTGCCCATTAAAAGATGGCAGATCCATCTTCTTCTTGAACCCTCAAACATCATAACTATCCCTTTGTTGACGATTTCTGCGATAATCACTATGACGTGGGGCTTCATAGTTATCATTGTTGCTGTTGAATTGATCATATGGAGTCGGATCACATCGTTAGCAACCATCAACGTGATTTCGAACTCCTCCCATGTTTAGATGCTCAACTGCCGATGCAAGTCACTCTATGGA
Source organism: Asparagus officinalis (assembly GCF_001876935.1). NCBI lineage: Eukaryota > Viridiplantae > Streptophyta > Magnoliopsida > Asparagales > Asparagaceae > Asparagus > Asparagus officinalis. Next base: position 352 of record NW_017976109.1, read on the forward strand.
AATCTTCATCTAATTATCATTGATCTTCAACTGATTAATATCGGTCTTTAGCTCATCAAACTTAGTTTGAGAAAAAGGGGCTTTATCACATGCCATCAGATCAAAGGAATAAAGCTATGATACCAATTGACGTTGCGTGAAAGTAAAAAAACCTCGGAATCCGCCAAAGGCGTTCTTTGAATCTACAAAGAACAATCTCTGAATCCACGAAGAACTTTGAATCCATGAAGAAAATATAAAAAGAGAAATTTTATTGATGAAAAGATATGCCTCTAGGGCTTACAATACTTTGCTTAAATAGAAAAGAAACAAGACTCCTACTATAACTCAAACTTTACCAAAAAAAAACAAAATTCTTCCTAAAAAGACTCTTTAAGATTAAGGAAGTAAATTGGTCAAATTTGGGATCAAACCGGATTTTTTTCATAATCAAAACAGACTCCTAAAACATTACCAAAAATAGTAAAAAACTAACAAAAACGTTGATATCTCTTAATCCGGAGGGAATTTGGTGAAACAGATGACATCAAACTGTACTTTGGTAAGTTTGGTTGACCCCGTCTCAAAATAATACATAATTTTCATATATAATTTGTCCAATTCTGACTTACGGTTTGAAAGATATGGCCCGTTTTTCGCAGCAAGTTACTTTCCTCGACCGGGTCAGTGTTTGGGCTTGTGTCTGTCCCGCTTCCACATAAATATGTTCGTCGTGTGTTCTACATCAAATAGCAAAGTTTCTTGTCTAAGGTGCTTGTTTCTTGTTCAAATAAAAGTCAGAATGTGAGTGCAAACGTCAACCAAAAGATCGTTAGAAAACTTATAGCTTCAACTTCTCCTATTTCCAGGTCCTACTGGACCTAATTGTACGTTTTCAACGAAAGAGCTTTTGTAATGTGTATGGAATACATGCATTTAATACATTTAATTCAAACCAAAACACACTAGTAGAAAACTGAGAATTGGCGACGGGGTATTGGCGATGGATTTGAAATCCGTCGCCAATACAAACATTGGCGACAGAACAT
>NW_017976110.1:0-1378 GCF_001876935.1 Asparagus officinalis
TCCTCTTGTTGAAGCTCACGGCCACTCTCCACTGCAGCAGGACTTCGCCAAGGCTCTCCAAAATTCCTCTCCCAAAACAAAGGGTCAAGGGGTCTATTTATAGGCATATGAGGGCTTGGGGCGTCTGCACAAATCCAGGACACCCCAGGGGTGTCTCCACAGATCTGAGACACCCTTAGGGTGTCTCCAAGAATCCGAGACACCCCGAGTCCCTTCTGGCACTGTTTGTGAGGATCATCGTTCACCGTCTTCACTGCTGCCTTTATTACTGGCTCAAGCTGGAACTGGTTCACGGGAAAAGAGCCGAAGCTAATCGTCACTGCATTCGCCCCCACTTTTTTGATCGTTTTCCCCGTAGATTCTTCGTACGAACTCGGATTTGAGTGATTCCGGGTGCGTTGGATGCGTGACGAAGAGTTCGACCCGCTCTGATGGTTGGATTGTCTTTAGAGTGGTCGAGGCATAGAGGGCATTGTCCTTTTTGTGAGCAGTGCCGGGCTTCCGATTGGCACGGGTCTTCGTTGTTCCGAAGTCCTATCCGCTCATGTAGCTCGTCGATTCACTTCAGTCGTTCGTCGACGTCGATTAGGCTCATGTGGGTCGGATGGTGATGTTCATTGTCGCTCGTTAACACTGAACCATTTGTGGAGACCTATAGGCAATTTTCGATGCCTACAGATACCCCCTCCAAAGTGTTCCGGACTCGTTTCTTTTATAGAAGAGGCCGGAATACTTTGGATGTGATTGGTCTAGCCTTCAGTCGGCATAAGGACCTGTGGTTAGCTTCAACTCTTGGCTCCTTCGATTTTCGGTCTATTCGATGCTTTGACGAATAGCCGAGGTTCTTCCGGCGCTGCGTTTATCGTCTGGCCGTCGTCGGAGTCTCGAGTCTGCAGCTGATGAATTGAGTTTGGCTCGTGTCATTGGTGTTGACTTTGAACTACCTCCGTCACATACATTGTGCTGGCTTAGGGTTTCGGATCACCGCGTGTTGACTTTCTGTCGCAACGCGTTGACCGGCGTTCCCCCTTAGGGTTTTAATCATCGAACGTTGACTTTTGTCGCAACGCGTTGACTGGCATTGACCTAGGGTTACGCGTTGACCGGCGTTGACCCTTAGGGTTTGAATCGTCGAACAACACAGTTTATACTCGTACGTTTGCTGGAGTATACACAGTTTAAGCTCTTGTTGACTTTTGTCGCAACGCGTTGACTGGCGTTGACCTAGGGTTACGCGTTGACCGGCGTGGACCCTTGGGTTTACGGATCGCCATTAACACATTTTATACTCGTACGTTTGCTGGAGTACACACAGTTTAAGCTCTTAAGGTATTGGAGCAAAGCGGTCCCAGGTGTCGGGGCTGCAGGACCAACTGTT
>NW_017976111.1:0-1378 GCF_001876935.1 Asparagus officinalis
AGGTGAGTATGACAGGAGAATTCGCAAGCGGATACCTGTCATGGCCAAAAATTCCAAAAAGGCCAAATTCATGGGGGACGCGATGAAGTCTACGCTCGTTGAGCGTTTAATTGACGGAGAGGACGAAATGCCCCAATCGATTCCTTCAATTCCTGAGGACGATAGAGCTGGAGAGGGCCCTTCTTCTGAAGTTGCTCCAACACCTGTTCAGGACGAACATACGGGTTTAATCTATCCAACCCTTCCTCCTCCACGCTCGCGGGCTCTGAAGAAATCGATTGATGAACTGGAACGTTGGATGCAAACAATTATTAATATTGTCAGTGTTGAGGGGGCTTCTCTTGAAGACTGTGAATCTATCTTGAGCCAATGTTTGGACGACATCAAGGCTAAAGGGGATGCATCCTGGACTGAGCACTGCCAAGGGGGAATCACTCTTTTGATGACAGAATTAGCAGTTTTCAGGGAGCTACAGCGCACCAATCTAGACTCTGAAGTGGAGCCGGCTCTTTCCTTGGCGATAATCTCGAGGGCGCATCACCCAGGGACTCTTCGCAAGGACCTGTCTGATAAAAAGGCCTGCATATCAGCTTTAAGGAAGTGGCACTCTGCAACATATGGTAAAATCAAAGGTGTTGCTTCTGATATCCGTGGTATCGAAGAGACTATCGCTCAATTAGAGGCCGAGTTGGACCAGAAGAAAGCCCAATTGGCCCACTATGAGGATGTCAGAAAAGAGCTTGAGCATCAAAGTGGCCAAATTTATACGAAATTTTACCGTACACTCCACGCGGCTGAGCGGACTCGTAAGGACATTGTTGCTACCCTTCCTATTGAAGCAGAACTCAGAAAGGAGATCGAGGGACAAGTCCAAGCGGCTCACCGGGAGAAACTTTCTGCCTTCAAGTCTAGGCTAAAAACCCTCAAGTTAATGAAGCCTGATGTTTAGCTCTTGACCTGTTCTTGGCTAAGGAATTTCGTATCATTTTCACTTTGTTTGTCATCATTTTGTGTTTAGATTAACAACATTAAATGAAAATGATATCATTTTGCCCTTTATTGTCTCTTTTGCTGAAATCTGGCTCAAAACAATAGAGAATAATGCTAATACTATCGAAATTCTCTTTATCATTTATTAGAATAATTCCAGCAAATTACAGTCGTCAGAGGTGTAGTGTTAACATGACGAAATATAAAACAGAATTACACTATAAATGAGCAACCCCCAGCCTGATTTAGCTGGGGTTTAGGGGGTCGCATGATTTACGGGAAGTATCTCTTAAGGAACTTCCCATTAATTGGTATCATAAGCCTATCTCCTTCTTGGTTAATAAGGCGATATGCTCCGTTCGAATAGACTGATTCTATTACGAAGGGC
>NW_017976112.1:0-1376 GCF_001876935.1 Asparagus officinalis
TTAGTTCAAGCCCATATCCTGTTAGTTCTACTTCGTGCTGACGTTATTTCTAGCCCAAGTGTTTGTTCTATTATGTCATGATATCCATAACTCACTCCTTGTTAGTTCTAGCTGTCCTCTTGTTAGTTCTATCACATATAGAGTTAGTTCTATTACGTTGCTTAAATATTGTACCCACTTAATCAAGCCTTGTACCTACTTGTAAAAACTTTTATACCCACTTAATCAAGTTTGGTACCTACTTAATCAAGTTTGGTACCCATTTATTCAAGTTTTGTACCCACTTAACCATGTTTTGTACCTCAATATACTGGAATCAAATTTTGTACACACTTATTCAAGTTTTGTACCCATTTATACACGTTTTGTACCTATTTAGGCACCGTTTTGTACCCATTTATACACGTTTTGTACCCAATTAATCAAGCCTTGTATCTACTTGTAAAAACTTTTGTACACACTTAATCAAATTTTGTACCCACTTAATCAAGTTTGGTACCCATTTATTCAAGTTTTGTACCCACTTAACCATGTTTTGTACCTCATTATTCTGCTGTAAATTTTGTACACACTTATTCAAGTTTTGTACCCATTTTATACACGTTTTGTACCTACTTAGGCACCCTTTTGTACCTCTTTGCTCTGGATTCAAATATTGTACCCACTTAATTAAGCTTTGTACCCACTTAAGAAAGTTTTGTACCAACTTAATCAAGCTTTGTACCTAATAATGCCTTGATTTTATTTTTGTACCCACTTATTCAAGTTTAGTACCCACTAATTGCTCGTTTTGTACCCACTTAATACTGTTTTGTTCCTCATTGTTCTGGGGGAAAAATTAATTCAAATTATCATCCATACATGATTAATCCATACAACCACATTATCATCCATACATACATAAATCTTAAGGGAAAAGTGAATAAATCAAATTGTGAACATTCAACCGAAACACATGCTTTGTTTTGGCCCTCCGTAAACTTTGTTTTGGCGATGCCGTTAACTTTCTCGACCTCCACGAGCAACATTTTTGTTCTACAAAAAAAATTGTAACTTTATCATGACAAATGCAAAGACATTGAAAAAATATTAAATCAAGATTAAGTATAATACCTTAGCTAAAGGACAACTCGTTATATAATGTCCTTTTCCCTTACAAAACCCACAAAATCTTTGTTTTTTTATACTCTTTTCTTGTGCTATCTCCACTCCCGACTTAATTCTAGTAGCATGTGCTGGTCGTCCCTTCATGGCAACAGGCTTATCTGGATCACGAATAGTGATTTGAGTTGCTTCCTCTATAGAGATGGGTGTTTGCGTCGAAAATTGATGTATTCATTGCGGTATTCATTACAACTTCAATCGTTACAATGAAA
>NW_017976113.1:0-1376 GCF_001876935.1 Asparagus officinalis
GCTCCAAAAAGAGTACTCATTCAAAGACGAAGACGTTCCAGCCATCTTCGAAACCCTGCTTGAAAACAAAGACGAAGGCGTTCCGGACTCGTTTCTTTTATAGAAGAGGCTGGAATACTTTGGATATGATTGGTCTAGCCTTCAGTCGGCGTAAGGACCTGTAATTAGCTTCAACTCTTGGTTCCTTCGATTTTCGGTCTATTCGATGCTTTGACGAATAGCCGAAGTCCTTCCGGCGCTGCGTTTATCGCCTGGCCGGAGTCTCGAGTCTGTAGCTGATGAATTGAGTTTGGCTCGTGTCATTGAGTTGACTTTGAACTACCTCCGTCACATTGTGTTGACTTAGGGTTTCGGATCACCGTGTGTTGACTTTTTGTCGCAACGCGTTGACTGGCGTTGACCTAGGGTTACACGTTGACCAGCGTCGATCCTAGGGTTTTGAATCGTCAAACGTTGACTTTGGTTGACTAGCGTTGACTAGCGTTGACCTAGGGTTACGCGTTGACCGGCGTTGACCCTAGGGTTTTGAATCGTCAAGCGTTGACTCTGCTTGTTGGGGCTGCAGGACCAACTGTTAAAGTTGATTCATCTGCATGTGTGGATTTTATCCTGAATTTGTTGGATGCTTAAGTCACGAGACCAACTAGTGGAGCTGGTGCGTCAATGACTCGCATTTATAGAATTTTTGGCAAATTCTCAGCCATCAACGGGTTTGATGAGCCTTTACCGACTACCGTTTGAGTCGGGCTAGCACGCGGATTGTTTAAGTCCGTTCCACATGTGACGTTAAGCTAAAAGAGTTAACCCTTTTAGTGCTACGATATTGAATACGTAGACTTAACCATTTCTTATAGGGAAAAAGCACCCTGCACCGCGTATTAGGCGATGACTTATCCCTTCTTAGGATTCAGGATAAAAATCCCCAGACTCGGATTCTGGTGTCTTCTTCAATCGGTAAAAGACTAAACCGGCAACGCGTGTTAGGCGTTGACTTATCCCTACTTAGGCTTCGGGATAAAATTCCCCAGACTGGAATTCTGGTGTCTTTTTCAATCGGTGAAAGACTAAACCGGCAACGCGTGTTAGGCGTTGACTTATCCCTACTTAGGCTTCGGGATAAAATGCCCAGACTGGAATTCTGGTGTCTTCTTCAATCGGTGAAAGACTAAACCGGCAACGCGTGTTAGGCGCTGGCTTATCCCTGCTTAGGCTTCGGGATAAAATTCCCCATGCATAAAAGGCATGGATTTTTGTTGCTACGATGCTGAATACATAGACTCAGTCGTTTTTACGGGAACGAACCACCCAGCAACGCAGGTTAAGCGCTGACTTATCCTTACTTAGGCTTCGGGATAAAATACCCCAGACTGGAATTC
>NW_017976114.1:0-1375 GCF_001876935.1 Asparagus officinalis
CCAAGTTTTGTTTTGATTTGGAGAGAGTTTACCATTTGCAAAATAATTTTAAAGAACAATCTATTTTTGCAAATGAGTCTCATGCACAACCGTTTGGTCAACATAAGCAAATACTTCCTTTTTATTATACTTATTACAATCGGAAGGGTCATTTAAGTAATTTTTGTTATGACCGTGTCTGTACACACTACATGCGCCCAAAAGGGTTCATAACTCTAGAGCTTTGAGCATGAATGATAAGAGTCATGTCACTAACTAATCTGGCACCAAGAATGCTTGGGTGCCAAAATCTTTTTGAACCAAGAATTTTATCATTTTTTAATTTTCATGTCTTGGTTTTGAAAAATGTTTTTTGAATTTTTTTTGAATATGAAAACAACTTTTCTTTGATCAATTCTTTTGTTTTCATTTTATTGACTTTGGTTTTGTTGAGAGGTTTGTGTTTTGAGCAACCCCCCAGATTTATTAGGTGTTTATTTCCCAAATTTTGTTTACCCGGTGCTAAAATGTTTATATGGGTTGTTACTAGCTTTAGAGCTAGATATGGTTGCTCTCTTAATTTTTAAAAATCAATGATGATTTGGTTTTATGTGATTTACTTGTGATTTATGATTTCATTGGTTTATTTGTTTACATTTGAAAACTTTTTGCATGATACTCATGTTTTCTTTCTTTTGATATCATAATTTTTTTTGATTAGGTTTTGTTTTAAAACCAATGCTTTGAGACACCTCTTTCATATTGACATATCAATATGTATCCTTATTGTATTTTTATGTGTGAGTGGTGTTTAGCATATTTTTCATCTATGCTTGCTCACATGAATTGCCTTGCACTTCATTGCATATATTCTATATGGCATTTTGATAGGGGGAGCAATACCTATTTTTGTGTTATACTCACCATGCTTATAGGTAGGGGGAGCATTTGCTCTCTTTATTCTTTTGTTTTCCCCTTTTTGATGTTGTCAAAGGGGGAGAAATATTGTGAGTATATTCTTCTTGTTTATACGCATGATAATTATAATTTGTATATTCATTTTCTTTCATGCATATATATCTTTTTATAAATTGTTTGTCATTATCAAAAAGGGAAAGATTGTTGGGTCTTTTTGTTTTGATGATGATTTGTAAATAATTTATAACTAATATTTTTTATCTAGTGTTTGTGTTTAATATTTATTCTAGGCAAACAATATATTAGAGGTTGGATAGAATTGCACCATAATGATCATATCAAATGGAGGTTGGCGGAAATAGTGGAGTGAAGCAATGCAATTCAAGTCAAGATCCAAGTTTAAGCTTTGTCCGCAAGTTTACCAAGTTGAGCTATATTGAAGACCATCAAGCTTGGGTATATAGCTTATAGTGTTTGT
>NW_017976115.1:0-1375 GCF_001876935.1 Asparagus officinalis
GTTGGTTTGTCGGTTCGTGCCGAGCTGAGCTAAGGGACCTATAAGCAATTTTATATGCCTACAACTGTGCTTCAACTCCTTCAACTTCCCTTCCAAGTAGTCAAGTCTCTCACCATCTAGACCTGCCAAACTCACACAGGATTGGAAATCATACCATATGTCATTCAACTTACGATTTGTAACTTCAATTGCATTGCACTGTTCTGATATTTCCTTGAACTGTAATGAATGCCTCATCTCAGAACCTTTTGTCCATCGGTTCACAATAAGATGTCTTGGTATTTTTGTTACATCAGCTTGGTTCAGTGCAAAAAAACCATGTCTACATACTATACCCATTTTCTCAAACAGCCTACACGTACATTGCACGTCATTGTTCAAATAAGAGTGTTTCACCTAAAATTCAAAAAGCAATGTATATTAACACGGAATAAAAAAAGAAAATGACAAGCCCATTAAATGGTCAATGAATCGCGATTCAGTGTTGTGAATCGAGATTCACATCACTGAATCGCGATTCAGTGCATTGAAAACAGATTCAATTTCTATTGTTTCAATATCCATTATTAAGTTTTACCTCAAATATTTTTCCATGTCTCTTTTTGTCCTTTATGGAAAAAATCTTCACGCCATCTTCTTCTGATATACTGTTGATACTCATATCATAATAGGATGATATTATCTCACTCTGTACCTCATAAAACATTGTTCGAGTGTACAACTCTGCTGCATCCCTCTCCAATAACAATGGAGTGTCCATTCTTGGCATCGACTTCGTTCCTTCATAGTTTAATCTTGCGTTTGTATGCCTTTGCTTCTCCATAGCACTCTCGTATCGGAGATAAAATTCCGTTAATGTGTCAGATCTACGGTTGAATTTGTCAAAGAAACTGTTCTCACTCTCTGATATTGATGTAGTCCGCAATAAACCGGCCATTGGATCATCAGCATAATAGGCTGGAATCCATGACTCCCGAATGTTATACAGTTCACACAACCATTCATTACTTTCAAGCTTATATTCTTTCATAACATCTTTCCAACCGACTTCAAATGTTGCTGGATCTATATCTATACTCCAAATCAGTGCATTGATCTTCCTCTTGAAATCATCCATCTTCGAAATGCATTTTGCCAACTAGAAGATAAATATATAACGAAAGATTCAGTATTTATCTAATGAGGATTCATTATATTTATATGTGCGATTCATTACCTTTTGGTTAAATTTCTTCATGATGTGCCACATGCACAAACAGTGATGTGCTTCTGTAAAGACGGTTGGTATAGCTTGCTTCATGGCAGCGCACTGATCTGTAACAATACACTTTGGCTCGCGAATCATGCATTTCATGAATACCTCAAAAATCCAGAC
>NW_017976116.1:0-1374 GCF_001876935.1 Asparagus officinalis
GGAGCTTTGAAGACTTGAAGACTTGCACATTCGGATCTGATCCTCGGCGAGCATCCACGTCAGAAAAGGAAGGATTTCGAGAGGAAGAAAGAACAAATCTGAGATCTACACGAGATCACACTCCAGATCTAAGCTTGTTCTTAGATCTCGAGATCCGAGCGATTATTCCCTTGGTGGACTAATCCATCCCGGCTATTATTCCCTTCGTGGAATAATACCCGTATAATCGTGTAGATCCGACCGGATCTAGATCGCGCGGTGGTCCACGGATTAACCCCGGCGTTGGCAAAGAACCCACACAAGCGAGCAACCGCAAAACAGGAGCTCGCGATTTGTTCACAAAAGGAAAGTTGTAATTTTTCTTATTTTTCTTTGATTTAAATTGATACCACCCCCAGCGTTAAGAATGCCTTCCGTATTCCTGTTCTCGCGGGGAGTCTCGATGTTAAGATTTTCTTCTACCTCTGAGTCGCTATCTATCTGATTAGCGGTCGGACGACGACTAGATTCACCGCGCTGGTTTGTCAGCTGTTGGAGTTGTTGTGCGTGTAAATCTTTAACACGTTGTACAGCCATCTCCATTTCAATTTTGAAATCCTCTTTTTGCTTGGCCAAAGCTTCTTGAAGAAGTTGAGCCATCTGTTCTGTGGTGATCATGAACGACTCTCGAGACTGTCCTGTACTGGATACAGTAGCATCTGAAGCAATCGCTGAGTTAGCATCCGATGCTTCTTCGTCTGAGGACTGTCTTCTCTGGATCCTATTGTAATTGTAATCCCTAGGCCTTATAGCCCTGGTTTGCAGCCGAGTTAACCGTTTGGACATTTGTGAAAAGGGATCAGGGTTGTAGCGCCGCGTGGACTTTCCTTTTTCTGCCATATTAATCGTGAATTCCGAGAGTTCACGTTCCCGAACGGGTGGCTTTCTTTTACGGAAATGTCTTGATTTGTTTCTCTCCGTTTCTGTAGAAAGTCTTTCAAACACTGAAATCCTTTGCGAGGCAGTCTTGGAACAGTTACATTCTGCTAATACTGCCTTGATGAGTTTAGTACAAGGACAACGAGAATCCCTTTCTCGGGAGTTTCTCTTCCGAGATTTACTCATACCCTCAGTCTGATAGTACAGCTCCTCGATATTATTATCGGAGCCACCTATCTTGTGTTGGCATAACCCTCTTATTCTAACATCGTCTTCTTCTGACGAATAAAACTCTCTTTGAGGATATATCGCTCCGTCATTATTTTCAAGAGTCGCTCGCTTGAAAACTCGCCTCCGCGCGCGTGAGGGTTCAATAGAATCTCGAAATTCTACTCGTAGCCCAAGGCGAGCGGTTACTGGTACTTTCTCTGTATGAGGGATTTTTGAGTTACTGGA
>NW_017976117.1:0-1374 GCF_001876935.1 Asparagus officinalis
TCTAAGTCTATTTGCCAGAATCTTAGAAAAGATCTTACATGAACTGTTTATGAGACTGATTGGCCGAAAGTCCTTAGGTGAGAGGGCACCCTCTTTCTTGGGGATAAGGCAAATATGGGAGAAATTGATATTGGAAAGCAGATGAGGTTGGGAGAACAGACCTTGGATGAAATCAGTAACATCCGCTTGAACGATATGCCAAAATTTCTGGAAAAAGAGGATGGGGAATCCATCTGGCCCCGGAGATTTATCAGGGTGAAGACCAAAGACAGCCTCAGAGATTTCTTGGGGGGTAAAGGGAAGATCTAAAGAAGTGAGATCAAGGTTATCATTTGGGTATAGAAAACCCCAGTTAGGGGATAAACTAGATGCTGGTGGTTGCTCGAAGAGATTTGAGAAAAAAGAAAAGAAACTTTGTTTTATGTCACTGTCGGAAGATATGATAGAGTTGTCAATGAGGAGGTGTGGGATAAAATTTTTTCTACGGTGAAAGGAAGCTACTTTGTGGAAAAAAGCGGAGTTGTTGTCACCTTCTTTCAACCATTGAATGCGGGATCTCTGTTTCCACTTGATTTCCTCGGCTTGAGCAAGAGAGAGAAGCTGATCTTTCAAAGCAGTTCTAAGATGAAGCTCTTGAGGGGATAGGCTTCTAGATTCCTCAGAAATGTTGAGGGAGTGAATTTGGGATGAGAGATTGGAGATGGACTGGGATAGAGATCGAAAACAGTTTTTCCTCCACCATATGATTCTTCTTTTTATGAGTTTGAGTTTGAAAAGAATGGGAATTTTTTGATCCTGATGCAGGTGAAAGGATTTCCAACTGGATTCTATAAAGGATGAGAAGGATGGGAGCGAAAGCCACATTTTTTCAAATCTGAAAAGAGGAGAGGGGATAAAAGGGGAAACTGTGTCCAAAACAATGGGACAGTGGTCAGAGCATGAGGGTGGATAAGCAAACTGAACCATTTGGGGGAATTTGGAATCGAAATCCAGAGAAACTAAGAACCTATCCAACCTGGCTAGAGAAGGAGGGGATCTATGGTTGGACCAGGTGAACAGTCTCCCGCTGAGGGGGAGGTCTAAGAGCTGGACAGAATCAATGAGATTTTTGAAGACTTTGATGTCTCGAAAGGAACTCAAACGGCCACTTCTTTCTTCAGAGCTAAGAGTCATGTTGAAATCACCAAAGACCACCCATGGAAGAGAATGGGAGCCTCTTATTTTTTCTATTTCCCACCAGCATACCTCTCTCTCTGAAGAGTCACATGGAGCGTAAAAGCAGGTGGCTACAAAGCTCCAATTGGATGGTCTGTGAGTGAGAGTAGCCGATACTGAGAAGATATCTACAGATGAGGAAGAGCAGGAGAAAAGGTC
>NW_017976118.1:0-5186 GCF_001876935.1 Asparagus officinalis
TAGCCTTACGGCTAGTAAACGGCTAGTTTTGATATTTTCGGCTTTTGGCGGTGTTTGTGGCTGGCTTTTAAGAGGCTATAAAAAGCCCTCAACTTTCATTTGTTTCTTATAGCGATGCTTTAAGATAGTTTTAAAAAGAGCTTTTACAAGTTTGGTTTAAGGTTTTTTAAAGTTTGTTTCAAGAGTTTGTTTCCTTAATCTTTTATGAAGACCAACTTTCACAGAGCTTGAGGATGCATCATTCTTCTGGTGTTCTGGGCCATTCAACTCTCATCCCTCGTGCTCTCTTCGTCATCTTTATGAGAACCTTTCTAAACTCAATCTAGCTCCCTTACATTTATATATACATTGTCGTGATTATCATTTTATAAGCCTAGAATTTATTTGAGTTTTAGCCCTCTGATTTCAACCTCTTTGCCTCACAACCATTAGCTTATTGCTATTTACATACATAGTACACTCGGGGTCTCTCGCTGACTAATTGAGTTAGCTGCTTAATTGAGGTTCTCATCTTGTCCTCCTACCGCAGAACAATTCATTGACCTTTTATATTGTGACTTATTGTTGACGATACACTTTCGAAATAACCACTTGTACACCGAGAGGACGAATAGTGTAAGGCTGCCAGAGTCGGAGCATCGTCCCCACAGAGGTAACAGCTGGCGTCGGTTGACGAACCTAGCGCGAAAGCTTTTATAAACGAGCACTGAGGGAGATTACGCTGCTAGGTCCAACACTTGTGAGCGGTGTAGCAGTTGGCGTTGCCAAGAGTGCTGAGTTATAGAGGGGCGGGAGGCGGAGGGTTTTCGAGTTAGCCTAGAAAAACGGATCGTGTTGGTTTTAGAAGTCCTGGCTTCCAAAACCGCGATTGCTTGGATAGTGGATCTCTTCCCAGCGGGAGTGTGCGGCCAGCGCGAGACGTAGGACGGAAGGTCCGAACTCTAGTGATCATATAGTGTGTTTTTGAGTGTGCTTTGCGCGCTTCAATTTTATATTCAATGCTCTATATCTTATTATCGCCATTGTCATTACTCTTAGTTCATTTTATCCACTATCTTGTTTATCTTATTTATTTTATATCACCCTTTAGTTCGATATCGCTTGCGCATATAACTCATAGTATATCTCATTGCTAGGATAATATCCCTTGTTCATACTGTTTTATCCTAGCTCACATATCTTGTTGTATTTTATAACTTGCCCTAGGCATAACGTTATTAATAATTTTAATTGGAATTTAATCGCGATTACATAGCATAAGACCCTAATCACCCCCCCCCTCTAGGAGTCTAACAGGAAGCCTCTTAATTCAAACAGCCTTCATAATCAACATCGCGGGCAGTTACAATCTGACGACTCTCACATATCAGAGCAGCTAAAGCCCAAGACTTACAACAATGACGATCTTTGCAACGCTTCGTACAGAAAGCAGGACTACAAATCGCACCGCGTCTCTTCAAATCAAGCTTGCAGAAGCTTCTACCCCGCACACCAGCATCAAGACGCACACCACGTTCATAGCTCACAACGCCAGCTCAAACACTGAAGCTTTTCAAATCGCCTGCAAACTGCAACCCAGACGCCAGCGGCAAATCGCCTGCCCCAAACGCAGCTTCTAATCGCTGCCAGACGCAAGCTCAAAATGCGCCTGCCAAAACGCAGCTCAAATCGCCGCCACGACGCAGCTCAAATCGGCTGCAAACGCCCAAGCATCAGACGCTAAGCAATTCCAACGCTGCAAACACAGCCTTCTAATTGCTGCCCGTCCGAACTTCCAGGACGATGCCGTTCAAGCTTCCAGACACTCGCGTTTTGACATGCCAGAATTCACGTCATAACGCTGGGCGAATGCCTGCGTTTGCCACTCGTTCAAACACTGAGCAACCTGGCTTCCAAACCGCTTTCCCACGCATCTGAGGGGATCACAACTCCACTCTAGGAAGCTGATGGTAAGGCGCGGTTTACATTCCCATTTAGGCCCCACTTAGAGCGAATTAAGGAGGTGCGTTACACCCCTTTAATCCCCTCATAAATAACTTAAGAAATCAACTTAGTTCGGGCCTGCGATCTTTCGGGCGCGTCTCGTTGGAACTTCTTCGGCCAGCGAAAAGAGGATCCTGTCATCCCTTCGGTTGGCAGCTTTGGAGATCTTCAACAAGATCTTCTTCATCCTTGGCTTATAAACCGACTTTCGGTTAAATTCAACTCGTTTTCATAGAGTTTTATACTCGTTCAGATCTCCACAACGTTCAAATCGCTTGAGGAGAAGACACGTATCCAGTGAACAGCCAAGACATCGGATCGTCAAACGCAGGCAAGCAAACTCGCCACGCCGAGCATTCGACGCGGAACCATCTCATTCGGCCACCGTGAATTACACCCAGAATGAAACAAAGGCGAGAACTCCAGCATCATTCTGCTTCTCTTTTGCTAATCGAAAATCCAATTGTAATCGACAGATGTGAGAGATTTGTAAAACATTTCTTTTCAAGCCAGTTAGAGAGAATAAAATCAAATATACAATTCTTTTCATTCATTTTTTTTCATTTCACAAATTCTTCCTAACAAACAAAAGATGGCCCGACTCCCCCGCCTGGCGGCACTAGCTTCCTGACGAAGAAGTGGTGGCGCAAATTCGATGCTTTTTCATCTCACGTGCGAACATACCCATCGCAAAACTCTCGTGGTAGAGTTTGATCAGCCAAGTTCCTGAGGAGGCCCTCTCCTCCGGATCCCTTAGCCCCAAGGCTATGCCGCAAGATCCACAAAGTCTCAAGAGATAAAGCTCTAATTATTCTCGCTCCTTATGCGAAGGAAGCCCTTACTCCTTCAACCAAGAATTGCTCGAACAGCCCCATCCCTCCGAAGAGTGCGGCCTCAGCTTCGGCCAAACATCGTCCCCGAAGTGAAGGGCTCTGCGTGTTCCACCTAGCCAAAGCCAACGTTTCTCGGTCAGCTGAACAAGGCCCATACAACGACCAACATCTGTCGACGAGCATCGCTGCAAAGCCTTAAAATAGTCGCCAACAAGAACGCCGCCTCGACGCAAGAAGAAGATCTCGACCGACGCAGCACAACTTCGAGAATGCCGATCCTCAAAGTCAACACGAGCTTCGTGTTTGTGAGCCTAACGCCAACCGATGTGCTCTGCATTTCTGCTTCAGAAAACGCAAGCTCGCGCTCCATAGCCCAAACATAAGGCTGCGTGTGAGAAGACTAAGCGCAACCCTCAGGGCGCGTTCCACAAACATCGCAACGCAACCCTCCAGGGGTGCGTTCCACAAAATAAACGCCAACTCTCAAATCTGCGTTCACCAGCCCAACACCTGGAGCTCAGGCATGCCGTCTCGGCGTTGAACGAAAATTACAATATGGAACCTGCCCCTTCTCCGTAGCGAGGCTTCAATGCGGAATTTTCAAGGCATCTCAACCAGATCTATGTTTTTCACCAAAAAGGCAAAAAAAAAAAAAAGCCAGTCTTGTCCAATCATGGACTGGGGATTCAATTCACAACCTCTACGATCTGTGAGGTAGTTCTCTCGAATCTTCACAAACAGATTCGAGAGCAGTCATATCCGAGAGAAAGACCGATAGCCAACAAATTATTCGTTCTTTCCAATGCTGACTCAACTAATTTAATTATTCTGAGCTATTCCCGTGATGAGTTTTACTTCGTTCGCTTCTCGAGGATGGGATTTATTATATAATTGTTAAATTCCGGATGTCATATCGTAGTCAATACATGATCGCGGCACAATAATGACTTCGTTTTCTGTGTGTTCGATCCAATTACGACGCTTGTTTGCCCAAACCTAGGCTGAAAAGACCAAAATACCCCAAAATCCAGCATTCTGGAAATTTGCGTATCTAGCTTTGTAAAATAAATTAAATATAGTAAATCAGATCCAAAAATTATGAAATTTTGTGGAAAGGTTCTAGACATGTATAATGACATGTTAGAGAAAGAATTTCTCAAATTAAATTTCTATTTGTGAAAACTCATGTATTTTGCAAGTATGTCCAAAACATGAAAACCCAAAACCATGCATGTATATATATAACTATATATATACATAGAAACCAAATATATGTGTGTATATGATATTGAGCTTAAGGTACTTAACACACATAATATAAAATCTAAACTAGATTACCCAAGCTTGATCTTGATCTTCATTGTAGCTCAACTTGGTACACATGCGGATGAAGCTTGAACTTGATCTTTAAGTTGAATTGTATGTTGCTTCCCTCCACAATTCCGCCAACCTCCATTTGATATGATCGTTAAGGCTCGATTCCATCCAGCCTCCAACTACGTTGTTTGTCTACAAAACATAGAAATGCACAAACACTAGACAAACAACATTAGTAGTAAATTGTTTGTAAATCATCATCAAAACAAGAAGGCCAACAATCTCTCCCTTTTTGATGATGACAAACAATTTACAAAAAAAAACATATGCATGAAGTAAATGACTATATAATTTACAATTCACATGCATATAAACAAGAAGGATTATACTCATAATATTTCTCCCCCTTTGACAACATCAAAAAGGGGACAAAAGGATTAAGAGAGCGAAAGCTCCCCCTATCAATAAGCATAGGTGAGTTTAAAAAGAATATATATAGGGATTGCTCCCCCTATCAAAAAGCCATATAGAATATATGCAATGAAGATCATGGCAAAACATATGTGAGCAAGCATACATGAAAGAAACATGCTAAACACAACTCACATAGAAAAAGACAATGAGAACACATATAAATATGTCGATATGAAATAGTGTCTCATTAACACAAAAAAATATAAAAACCATATAAAAGAATAGATTTATGAAATCAAAAGAAGAGGAACATGAGAATCATGCAAAAAGTTTTCAAATAAAAACAAATCAACCAAAAGAAATCATAAATCAAAGTTTAAATCCAAAAACGCAAAATCAAATCATTATTGATTCAAAAATCAAGAGAGGCAATTATATCTAGCTCTTGAGCTAGTATCAACCCATATAAACATTTTTGGCACCCGGTAAACAATGTTTGAGAATAAATACCCAATAACTCCAGAGGGTTATATAAACATAGTCCTCTCATCAAAAATAATAATAATAATAATGAAAACGAAAGATTTGATACAAGAGAAATTGTTTTCATAACCAAAAGATTTTAAAGCATAGTTTTCA
>NW_017976119.1:0-1372 GCF_001876935.1 Asparagus officinalis
TTGTCAGAACAACTTGTCCATTAATATCTTGGACGTGATGGGAATAGAGCCGCTCAATACCTGGAAGGAGTTGAAGGTACGCGGAGAGCAAGCCGAACGATTTCTCAAAAGGAAGAAAGCCGAAGGGAGCCAACTGATGGTCAACCCTCTGGATTCGGATCTCGTACCTCATGATGAAGGGGACGCACCTGCAACTGTTATTGACGATAATCAAACGTCACAACAGCAGTCCTGGGAACAACAGGAGAATTCAGACGAGGAGCTCCAAAACGAGTACTCGTTCAAAGACGAAGACGTTCCAGCTATCTTCGAGACCCTTCTCGAAAACAACAAAATCAAACTCCCGCCCATCACGCATCAAGAGGAAGATGGCGATTCTGCGGATCCAACGTACTGCGAGTACCACAGGAGGATCCTTCATCCCACCAAGGATTGCTTTGCTCTCAAGAATAGCATCCAGACCTTGGTTGAAGCCGGCGTTATAACGCTAGGGTAAGCCAATTGAAAGCGGCCACACTCCGACGAGTATACGAGTATAAACTGCTTCTCAAAACTCCGACAAGTATAAGAGTATAAACTGCTTCTCAATCCTCCAACAGGTGCATGAGGTTAAACTGCTCTCTACACACTCCGATAAGTATAAGAGTATAAACTGCTTCTTACCACTCCAAAGAGTACAAGAGTATAAACTGTTTCTCGACACTCCGAAGAGTATATGAGTATAAACTGCTTCTCAAACTCCGATAAGTATAAGAGTATAAACTGCTTCTCAACACTCCGATAAGTATAAGAGTATAAACTGCTTCTTGATCCTCCGACCAGTATAAGAGGTTAAACTGCTCCTTGATACTCCAATAGATATATGAGTCTAAACTATTTTCCACTTTTGACGGGAAGTTCCTGGAGGATATTACGCTAATATTCTTAAGGATAACCCGGTCGGATAACAAAGTCAAACCCAGTTCCAAGAGAGAAGCTAGGGGTGGATAATCCAATGCATCGGGAAGTTCCCAGAAGAATACCACATGGGTATTCTTAGGGATAACCCAATCATTGTGGAATTGGTGAATAAGAAAGTCACGTTCGAACTCTGAAGGTCAGAATGTCTCTTCTCATTCCCTAACTCTCATGAGTTATTTTTGTGAGATGAGATCCAATCCTCTGACAGGTTAATCTTTTCTCACCAAACCATCCGCTGATCAAATTAAACGACAGTGGATCCACCAACATTTCCATTTGCCCGTCGTTGGCATTTCTCAGACTCAACGTGCTAGGTCCCAAACGCCTAACATTAAAGTCCCCATTTGAGTGGTAATATGGGTTGGTACTTTCTTTGCTACCCGTATTCCACTCTCTTCGCTTTCTGGTCAAA
>NW_017976120.1:0-1372 GCF_001876935.1 Asparagus officinalis
AAAAGACGATTTAGAGTACTCCTTGTCTCTTGATGATGTGATAAAAGAGCTGTATGATAATACCGACTTATATATGCCGCTTCGATCATCCTATGTAACAAAGGAGAGCCTCCAACATTCTTTCGGAACAACCATGATCATCCCGAACAAGATAGGAGGTGCAAAAGAAGTAATTTACGGTAAAGGAAAAAGCTCTCCGGTACCAGATTATTTCCTAAGTGAAGATGAAGATGATGACAAACCCGGTCGGCATTTATCTAAATATAGTCCGGAAGCGCGCAAGCTCATGGAAAAGCAGGGGTACGATTTCACACTCGGAGAAGGTTTATACTTCGATCGAGGTCCTCGTACTCCAGCCAAAGCGGTATATGTACCAAAAGGGAAACCCGAGGATTATTATAAATACGGGCGATGCTTAGGCTATGTTTCCTCGTCCGATGATGAATGTGGTTGGCAGATCATCGATCAAATTGCTAACAAAACTAAGAACGGATACTCTTCTGATTCTTCAGCTGGGAATTCCGACACAAGTCTAGGGGAGGCATTCAAAGCCCTAATGGTAAACATGGCTACAGCTGATCCGTCTACAATGGAGGACGATGATCAAATGCTAACATGGGAAGACCCGTGGGTTCATCATCTGAATATGCAGTATGGTGACAGGTTTGAGCAGAGAGAACCCCCTACTGAAGATAAAATAGTCCAAGTCAACATGGGTAATGAGGCCAACCCAAAGCCCATATTTGTCAGTGACAGTCTTCCCCCAGATGAGAAGGAAGAATTGATTGCTCTCATCAGGGAATATATCGACGTCTTCACGTGGAACTATGAAGACATGCCAGGGATCGACCCCAATGTAGCAATGCATCGCCTTGATATCAAGCCGGATGCCAAACCTGTCAAGCAACAGCAAAGACGGTTTCGTCCGTAGATTATGGAAGCTATTGAGGCAGAGGTTAAGAAACTGATCGAATCAGGATTTATCCGAGAGGAGCAACATCCAGATTGGTTAGCCAATATCGTTCCAGTCATGAAGAAGAACGGTAAAATCAGGATCTGTATCGACTTCAGAGACCTGAATACAGCATGTCCAAAAGACGATTTTCCTCTCCCAATCACGGATGTTATTATTGACAATACATGCGGATTTGAGAGAATGTCTTTCATGGATGGGTTCTCATGATATAACCAAATCAAGATGCACCCAGATGACGAGAAGCATACAACATTCAGAATGCCCCTCGGTGTATTCTGCTACACGGTGATGCCATTCGGTCTGAAGAATGCAGGCGCCACATACCAACGAGCAATGAATAAGATTTTCCAAGAACATCTCAGGAAAACAGTCGAATGCTACGTTGATGATTTGGTT
>NW_017976121.1:0-1372 GCF_001876935.1 Asparagus officinalis
TTCAGGTTACAATCAAATCCCTATCGCTCCAGAAGATCAGGAGAAAACCACCTTCACTTGCCCGTATGGGACATTCGCATACCGACGCATGCCTTTTGGCCTGTGCAATACACCGGCCACATTCCAACGTTGCATGATCAGTATTTTTTCCGACATGGTAGAGCGATTTCTCAAAATTTTCATGGATGACTTTTCTATTTTTGGTGACACATTTTCCCAATGTTTGCATCATCTTAAACTGGTTCTAGAACGGTGTAGGGAGAAAAATCTGACTCTCAATTGGGAGAAATGTCATTTCATGGTCAAACAAGGCATTGTCTTAGGACATGTAGTTTCCAATAGGGGAATCGAAGTGGACAAAGCTAAGGTAGATCTCATTTCCAATCTCCCTCCTCCCAAAACTGTCAAAGATGTCAGATCATTTCTTGGTCATGCTGGTTTTTACCGACGTTTCATCAAGGATTTTAGCAAAATTGCTAGACCCTTGACCAATCTTTTAGCCAAGGATACATCATTTGTCTTCTCCCCCGACTGCCTCAAAGCTTTCGAATATCTGAAAAAGGAGCTAACCACTGCTCCTATCATTCATGCACCGGACTGGACCTTACCATTCGAACTGATGTGTGATGCATCTGATTCTGCGATTGGAGCTGTTTTAGGACAACGGTTTGATGAAAAACCACATGTGATCTACTACGCCAGTAGGACTCTGAATGATGCCCAGCAAAACTACTCTGTCACAGAGAAAGAGTTTTTAGCTGTAGTCTTTGCCTTAGAAAAATTCAGGTCCTACCTCATCGGTTCCTTAACCAAAGTTTTCACAGATCACGCCGCACTAAAGTATCTATTGACCAAAAAGGATGCTAAAGCACGACTCATTAGATGGATTCTCCTTCTTCAAGAGTTTGACATTCAAATTCTTGACAGAAGGGGAACAGAGAACCCCGTAGCAGATCACCTCTCTCGACTCCCAAATGCACCAACATCAACCGTTCCTATCAATGAGCATTTCCCTGATGAACAACTCCTAGAAATCCAATCTGTTCCCTGGTTTGCTGACATTGTGAACTACATAGTCATGAACCAGATCCCTTCTCATTGGTCCAAACAGGATAGATCCCGTTTTCTCTCCCAAGTAAAATACTTTTACTGGGATGATCCATATCTGTTCAAATACTGTCCTGATCAGATCTTTAGGAGGTGTGTTCCCATGGAAGAAACTAGGAGTGTTCTATCCTTTTGTCATGAGCAAGCCTGTGGGGGTCACTTTGGCCCGAGAAAAACAGCTAAAAAATTTCTCCAATCTGGGCTATATTAGCCCACTCTCTTCAAGGATTCATTCGAGTTTTGCAAAACCTGTAACCGCTGTCAG
>NW_017976122.1:0-1370 GCF_001876935.1 Asparagus officinalis
TCCGCTTAGAGAAGTGAAGACGAACAACGTCATTAATTTCATCAAGCATCATGTCATCTACTGACACGGTGTGCCAAGACGGATCATTCATGACAACGGTCCACAATTCATAAGCAATGCCTTCGTCAAATTCTGCGACAAGTTCAAAATTGAAGATGTTTCATCAACACCTTACTACCCCGCTGCGAACGGATTAGCTGAAGCGTTTAACAAAACGATCATTAAGATCCTGTCCAAGCTTGTGAAAACTAATAAACGAGACTGGGATGACAAACTCAGTAAAGCACTCTGGGCTTATCGCACCACTATACGCACGCCCACAGGTGCTACCCCGTATTCGCTGGTATCTACCGCTGGAAATTCAGATTCCGTCCCTTCGGATCGCCCTCGCAACGGAGATGACGACGGAGGAACAACATCAGAAGCGTCTCGAAGAGCTCGAGAGGCTGGATGAAAAGCGTTTGGAGGCTCAACAACACATCGAGTTTTACCAAGCCAGGATGTCAAGGGCTTTTAACAAAAGAGTCCGACAGAGAAGCTTCAAGGAAGGAGATCTGGTCCTCGCTGCTCGCCGACCAATAATTCTCACCTCCAAGAAGAAAGGTAAATTCGAACCCAAATGGGAAGGACCGTTTGTAATAGACACAGTCTATTCAAACGGCGCATATCGCCTGATTACTCAAGAGGGCGCCAGGCAATTAATGCCAATAAATGGGAAGTTCCTGAAAAAGTACTATCCCTAGTACATTCAGGATAACTCATTTACCGGGAAGTTCCTCGAAGAATATTACACTTAATATTCTAGAGGATAACCCAAAATCATTGTCTCCACCATAATCCCTCACTGATCAGTTTCAATTGACACTGAGTCCACCAAAAGTGTCCATCTGGCCCTCTTGACTCTTTCCATAGGCAAGAGGTCCATTTTCATTTCGGAGTCCACTTTCGATAAACGAAAGAACTCCCTTCTCTTTCTCTTTGGTCAAGCCTTCCCATGGTTATAGCCAAAGTTGATAGATAACTCATCCTATAAAAGGCAAGTTTATCTAAATTTTCCAGATTCTCGGAGTGGACATCCCACTTCTAGTTTCTTCTTCGCTGGAAATAGAATATAAAATTCTTCCTTTCCAGAATCAGGGAATAGAATATAAAATTCTTCCTTCCTTGTCTGTTGGGTTCGCCTTCACCCTAAAAGAAGACCGGGAAATAGAATATAAAATTCTTCCTTTCCCGCACCGATCTTTTCCAAAGTTTGTCAACTTAGGATTCATCCTAGGAAGTTTATCCCGAATCCTAAACATGGATAAGTCTGCGCCTAACACGCGCTGCTGGTTTAGTCTTTTTCCGCACAAAAAGACACCAGAGTCTGA
>NW_017976123.1:0-1369 GCF_001876935.1 Asparagus officinalis
CACCACCAACATGACCAGCAAGGGGACATCGGCACGGGATGATTTCGAGTCGATTCTGAGAGCCTCCCAACCTAGAACTCGTCTGCAGTCCGGAACCATCGAGCGAGCAACCTATAGTAGGGTTCGGACAAGACGCCCTTCAGAAGATGAAGAATCTGATGCCGGCTCCGTAGTTGCATCAGATAATACGGTATCCAGCGAGGGACAACCCCGCGAGGCACTTATGATAAGTGCGGAGCAAATTGCCAAGATGCTTGAGAAAGAAAGTTTCAAGTTTGAGATGGAGATGGCCATGCAGCAGATGAGAGAAATGCATGACCAACAGATCCAAGCATTGGCGAACCAACAAGGCGAGCCGAATCGTCGTAACCCGGTTAATCTGGAAGATGAGGATACAAATCCTCATAATACCAATGATCCTCCCGTCAATGCAGGGGGCGGTAACGAGAATGCTGGCGAGGACACCGGCGAAAACTTGAAGATCAAGAATCTCGAGAGCAAAATCAATACAATGATTTCCGCTCAAGAGACGAAGAAAACAGGCATTCCTTGCCCATACCCAAGAGAATGGGAATCGATCCCATATCCGACGAAGTTCAATCTAATTAACTTCACGCCGTTTAATGGGATGGGTTCACCTACCCAGCATTTGATTTACTTCAAATCGCACTTGGGGGTGATCTCTGGTAATGAGCCTCTGATGGTGCGGTCATTCGTCGGCACTCTTCGCGGAGCCGCCTTCGATTGGTATCGCCGCCTCAAGCCAGGCAGCGTAAACAGCTGGGATGACATGGAGACCAAGTTCCTGGCCAACTTCTTCGACGACGACACCGAGATATCTATCGGATCGTTGCTCGATGAGAAGCAGAAGGACGGAGGACACCTCCGTCAAAAGGTTCCGGAACAAGGCGATGAACTGTCGGGACCCGATCACCGAGGAATTCATCCTCCAGACTTGCCACAACAACCTTGCACTGGACGTGTTGGAAGCAATGGGGACAGCACCGTCCAAGACATGGAAGGACTTGAAGGTCCGAGGAGAGCAAGCCGAGCGATTCCTCAAGAGGAAGAAAGCGGAACGAGACCAACAGGCGACGAATGCTCCAAAGCAGAATTTCGTCCCGCGGGGGAAAGGTAAGGCGCATGCTAATGCAGTTGATGCTAATCAAACTTTCCAATTGCAACCTCAGCAACAGCCGCAGCAACAAGCACCACAACAATCTCGAGGGCAATGGCAACAACGGCCTCAGAAGCAAAAATATGCGGAGCCGAGGTTTCCTAAAGTGTACTCCTTCAAGGTTGACGAAGTTCCCGGCATCTTCAAATACCTGTTGGAGAACAACAAGATCCAGCTGCCGTCGATCGTGGA
>NW_017976124.1:0-1369 GCF_001876935.1 Asparagus officinalis
CAAAGAGTACAAGAGTATAAACTGTTTCTCAAGACTCCGAAAAGTATAAGAGTATAAACTGCTTCTTGACACTCCAAAGAGTACACAAGTATAAACTGTTTCTCAACACTCCAAAGAGTACACGAGTATAAACTGTTTCTCAACACTCCGACGAGTATACGAGTATAAACTGCTTCTCAAGACTCCGAAAAGTATAAGAGTATAAACTGCTTCTTGATACTCCAATAAGTATAAGAGTATAAACTGCTTCTTGACACTCCAAAGAGTATATGAGTATAAACTGCTTCTCAATCCTCCGACCGGTATAAGAGGTTAAACTGCTACCCGATACTCCAATAGGTATATGAGTCTAAACTATCTCCTACCATTGACGGGAAGTTCCTGGAGGATACTACACTAATATTCTTAAGGATAACCCGGTCGGGCAACAAAATCAAACCCAGTTCCAAGAAAGAAGCTGGGGGTGGATGATCCAATGCATCGGGAAGTTCCCGGAAGAATACCACATGGGTATTCTTAGGGATAACCCAATCATTGTGGAATTGGTGAATAAGAAATTCACGTTCGAACCCTGAAGGTCAGAATGTCTCTTCTTATTCTCTAACTCTTATGAGTTATTTTTGTGAGAGGAGATCCAATCTTCTGATAGGTTAATCTTTCCTCACCAAACCATCCGCTGATCAAATCAAACGACAGTGGACCCACCAACATTCCCATCTGCCAGTCATTGACGTTTCTCAGACTGAACGTGCTGGGTCCTAAATGCCTAACATTAAAGTCTCCCTTTGAGTGGTAATATGGGTTGGCACTTTCTTTGCTACCCGTATTCCACTCTCTTCGCTTTCTGGTCAAACCTACAAAAGTTAGGGCCAAAGACAAAATCCCCTCTCGATTCCCCCAATGAACGAGAGGTCCACTTTCAAATCGAATGACCAATCCTATAAAAGTTAGGGTCGTTCGAATCTTTCCGATTCTCGGAGTGGAGATCCCACTCCTAGTTTCACCTTTCCGGATTCTGGGGGTGGAGATCCCACCTCGAGTTTCCTTTCCAGCTGTAGATAGAATATAAAATTCTTCCTCTTCAGCACCGGGAGATAGAATATAAAATTCTTCCTCTCCTCGGACCTTTCCGATGCTCGGAGTGGAGAACCCACTCCCATTCATCCCGAAGTCTAAGCAGGGATAAGTCAACGCCTAACACGCGTTACCGGGTAGCCTATTCCCGTAACAATAGCAAAGCCTATGTATTCAACATCATAGCACAAAGTCTAAGAAAAGCAATTCTCTTAGCGCAACGTTACTGTTCGCGGGAAAAATTGTGGCTTTCTTCATTGTTGATATCATTGCTATCTCAGTTAACAACTTTATG
>NW_017976125.1:0-1369 GCF_001876935.1 Asparagus officinalis
CACCTCCCGAGTAGACATCAGGGCGTCGATTTTTCTTTCGAGCTCCTTCATCTTTTTGGCCTCACCCACATACTGTTTTGGATGAGTTTCGAGAGGAATTATATGGCCACCCCCAGTGTTGTCATCACTGGTGGGTCCACCCCCAGCGTTGTTATTTGCAGTAGGGCCACCCCCAGTATTCTTGGGTGGTGCGTTGGCCATGACGATTTCAACCACCTCCGGATTGCTGCTAACTGTGGCGTTCGCTGTTGACTGCAGCGTTCTGGGTGCGATGGTTGGACTCGACTAGCCGGTTCGACAGAGCTCGGATTCGTTGATCGTGCATTTGTCTCATCTCTTGCATAGCCACTTCCATTTCAAACTTGAAGATTTCCTTCTGCTTAGTCAGGGCCTCTTCAATGATTTTGGCTATCTGATCTGTGTTGACCATGAGTACCTCTCGAGCTTGCCCTATGCTAGACGTTGTGTCATCAGAGGCGAGCGCGGAATGGGAATCTGAGGATTCATCATCGGAAAGGACTCCTTCATGGATCCCACGATTGTTGTTATATCTGTCGGCTTCTAGTTGGAGCTGAGCTGTTCCCGAATTGACCCTGCTTCCTGGAGAGGAATTAGGGTCGGAATCACTTGAAATGATTGGGGATTTTCCTTTGTTGACCGTGTTGATGGTAACTTCTGGGAGTTCATCGTCTCGAGCAATCGATCCTCTTTGATGGGAACGCCTTGACTTGGGCTTTGTCGGTCCATCGGAGATTCCCTCGAATATCGAGACTCTCTGTGGAGCGGTCTTGGGGCAGCTACAAGCTGATAATACTGCCCTGATAAGTTTGGTACACGGACAATGAGAATCCGCTTTCCGGGTGTTTCTCTTTCGAGATTCATCCACACCCCCAGCCTGATAGTACAACTCATCGACGTTGCCGTCGGAGTAACCTATCGGCTGCTCACATGGGTTCTCAGGTATAACGCGTTCGTTTGTTCGACGCGTCTTCTTCTGAGTAAACATTGCCTTGTTGGCCTCCGCAAGAGTCGCACGTTTGGAATCACTCCTTTGTGAGGGTGAAACCTTAACGGGCTCTTGGTCCTTTGCACGCACCGCCGAGCTGGTTGTTGCAGAGTTCGATTTGTTAGGAGGTCGTGTACGACCCCCAGTCTGGGTGTTGGCTTGAAGTTCCTTCAGCGATCTCCAGCTTTCCTTGACAAGCGCTTTTCCTCGATTCTCGGGTAGAGCGTCTATACGGTTGTTCAGAGGATTCTTGAACTTGGGGAAATCCACGCTGCGGTGGAGTTTTACCGGAGTCTCGGGATCTGAAATTGACGAAGGTTGGAGAGCAATATTACCTGCTATTACCTTAGGCGTTGATTTGAC
>NW_017976126.1:0-1369 GCF_001876935.1 Asparagus officinalis
GATCCCCAGCCATTTGTGAGGGTATACGATGAAAATAGATGACGCTGGGTTGCGGTTTTTAGCAGGGGAAGGGGTTTGCAGAGGCGCCTACGCTGGGACCAGTAGAAGAAAAAAGGTGGTGACCGTACAATCGATGGAAGTTCGTATTAGGTATTTAAATTAATTAATTTATTTAACTGACTTGGGAACACGCGAATATATGATGTGATATGTTAGTGTGATGGAACCGTCGCTTAAAAAGAAGTGAGCAGCTGGAGGTCTGAAGATAACTTAAATAATTAAAAATTTAGAACTGGCTATGAGATAGAACTAACGAGCATGGTACAGAATAGAACTAACGTTGAATGAGTTAGAACTAACGAGCATCACTAGAACGAACATGGTACAGATAGAACAATACATCTGATAACAATCATTTTCAATTACTTAAATATACATACATTATTGTATTTGTATGAACATATCATTCATCACTGTACACTGTTTCTTCTTTATGTCTTTGTTCAAAACCAGCCAGTAATAATTGTGCGGCAAGTCTTGCTCGCATAGCTTCAGGGATATCGTTCGGAGGATTAACCAGCAATGTTGATCGTCCTTCAATTATGGATTTTACAAAGAGGTAGACGAACACACCACAGTCAAAGCTGCAACATAGAATGAGTTCATTAGACATTTTCGTTCCGTTCTAATACTATAACACAAATTAACACAATATAGACATCGGAACTAACCGTCCTCTTTGCTGCTCGCATTTGATGGCTTGATATCTAAATATTTTGCGCACATTATCTTCAATAAAATTAGCATGATGGGCTCGCATTTGATGGCTTGATATCTAAATATTTTGCGCACATTATCTTCAATAAAATTAGCATGATGGGAATCAAAGAAGTTTATGATTTTATTAACAGGCTCCATCTAAGCTTCGTGCCCAGCGGAGTTGTAATGCTTGACGACTTTATCTTTAAGATCAACTTCTACAAGATGCCAATGATCGTGCCTGACCAAAGGGATCAAGAGATGCTCCATACGGAATGCGGTATATTTCTCAATGAATGACAAATATAGCTCGTAATTGTTCGCCTCCAAGCCATAGAGTGAGTGCTGCAAACACATCATGTTTGAGTTGAAATTAAAACAAACATGAGATGCGAAGGCTAACTAACACCGTATTAATTAGAACTAACACGCTGCAGAATAGAACTAACACGCTACAGAATAGAACTAACACTCTACAGAATAGAACTAACACTCTACAGAATAGAACTAACACTCTATAGGATAGAACTAACACTGTGTTGACTAGAACTAACACTGTGCAGAATAGAACTAACACTGTGCAGAATAGAACTAACACTCTACAGAATAG
>NW_017976127.1:0-1368 GCF_001876935.1 Asparagus officinalis
ATATAAATATTTTAGCATCCGGTAAATAAGATTTGGGAATAAACACCCAATAAATCCGGAGGGTTATATAAAAACAAACCTCTCATCAAAACAAAATTAATAATCATGAAAATAAAAGAATTAATCAAGGAAAAATTATTTTCATAACCAAATGATTTTTAAGACATAATTTTCAAAACCAAGATAAAGAAAAATAAAAACACTAAAATTCTTGGTTTAAAATCAAATTTGTTTTGGTACCCAAGTAATCTTGGTACCAAAAGGTTTAGGGACATGACCCCTATCTTTTAAGCTCAAATCATAGTAATAATCACTCAAATGATCCTTCCGATTGCAATATGTACAATGGAAAGGAAGCATTTGCTTATGTTGACCATTAAAAGGTGTACGTGGAACATTAGCAAATAAAGATGGTCTTTTAAGATTATTTTGCAGATGAGAAACATTTTGAAACAATGTTGGTCTACTTAAAATATTTTGCGATTTAAAAACTTTTTGCAAATCAAAACAAAACTTAGCTAAGTGACCAACTCTACAACAAAAATCACAATGATACACATGAGCATGCTTATGATGAGAAATAGGTGCATGTGTGTGTACATGTGATGAAGAAACTTGATGAGATGCACAAGTAGGATTAATATTCTTATGTTTTTGTGCATCATAGCAAAATTTATCTAATTGGCCTTTACGATCACAAAAGGAGCACTTGTAAACTTTGTTATACAAGTGTGCATAGTGTGTAGGTGATTTTGTAGCACTAGATTTAGTACACTTGTCCATAAGTTTCTTATGGTTATCAATGCATATTTTCAAAGTTGAATCTAAAGATGAAATGCGATTATTTATAAGATTCAAATCTTCATTTTTAGGCACATATGCATTTTTATTAGAAGTAGAACATAAATATTCATTTATAAAAGAAGTTGTATCATTCTTTATGTTCTTTACTTCTAACATGGCATCAATCTTAGCATGAAATATGTTAGCAATAGATAAGATCAAATTTTTATTTTTCAAATTTAATAAGTCATTGGTTTCTTTAAGCATAATATTTTCATTGTCAATGACATCAAATTTGGACACTAGCTTCTCATGATCGGATTTTAAATTATCATGCTTGCATTGTAAATCAACAAAATCTTTATGCAATTTGTTAAAGGCATGTAACAATTTTTCACTAGCACAAGCAAGTTCATCACTAGATAAATCATTATCGGGTTCGAACTCGCAAACCTCACTAGGGCTATCGCCTAGTGGTCGTGTGCATGATGCTCCGTATAAACTTGAAGTCGGATTCTCCAAAGCTTGTTGGATCGCCTCCAAGTCCCCTTGATGTGCTTTTATAAATTTCCAAAGTTTGTAAGC
>NW_017976128.1:0-1365 GCF_001876935.1 Asparagus officinalis
GCTGGAGCGCCTTCAGTAGCCACCTCCTTAGGGGAGGAGCCCAGATCTGCGATCTTGACCACGTTGGGCAACGCCTGGGGTGTCTCGGAAAAGCCGAGACACCCCTGGGGTGTCTCGGAATTTCTGAGACACCCCTGGGGGTGTTTCGGGATTCCGAGACGTCCGTAGGTGTATTTTGATCGTTTTCCCCGTAGATTCTTCGTACGAACTCGGATTTGAGTGATTCCGGGTGCGTTGGATGCGTGACGAAGAGTTCGATCCGCTCTGATGATTGGATTGTCTTTAGAGTGGTCGAGGTACAGAGGGCCTTGTCCTTTTTGTGAGCAGTGCCGGGCTTCCCGATTGGTCCGGGTCTTCGTGATTCCGAAGTCCTATCTGCTCACGTAACTCATCGATTCACTTCAATCGTTCATCGACGTCAATTAGGCCCATGTGGGTCGGATGGTGATGTTCATTGTCGCTCGTTAACATTGAACCGGCTGTGGAGAACTATAGGCAATTTTCGATGCCTACAGTGAACAGTGTCGGGTTCCCGATCGGTCCGGGTCTTGGTTGTTCCGAAACCCTATCCGCTCACGTAGCTCGCCGACTCACTTCAGTCGTTCGTCGACGTCAATTAGACTCATGTGGATCGGATATTGACGTTCATCGTCGTTCTTTAACACTGAACCGTTCGTGGGGACCTATAGGCAATTTTCGATGCCTACAGATACCCCCTCCAAAGTGTTCCTGACTCGTTTCTTTTATAGAAGAGGCTGGAATACTTTGGATGTGATTGGTCTGGCCTTCAGTCGGCATAAGGACCTGTGATTAGCTTCAAC
This sequence comes from Asparagus officinalis, assembly GCF_001876935.1. Lineage (NCBI taxonomy): Eukaryota > Viridiplantae > Streptophyta > Magnoliopsida > Asparagales > Asparagaceae > Asparagus > Asparagus officinalis. The sequence continues at coordinate 822 of NW_017976128.1, forward strand.
TCTTGGCTCCTTCGATTTTCAGTCTATCTTCAACTCTTGGCTCCTTCGATTTTCGGTCTATTCGATGCTTTGACGAATATCCGAGGTTCTTCCGGCGCTGCGTTTATCGTCTGGCCGTCGTCGGAGTCTCGAGTCTGCAGCTGATGAATTGAGTTTGGTTCGTGTCATTGAGTTGACTTTGAACTACCTCCGCCACATTGTGCTGGCTTAGGGTTTCGGATCCCCGTGTGTTGGCTTTTTGTCGCAACGCGTTGACCGGCATTGACCTAGGGTTACGCGTTGACCGGCGTTGACCCTAGGGTTTTGAATCGTCGAACGTTGACTTTCGCTTGCAACGCGTTGACTGGCGTTGACCTAAGGTTACGCGTTGACCGGCGTCCACCCTAGGGTTTCGAATCGTCGAACATTGACTTTGATTACAACGCGTTGACTGGCGTTGACCTAGGGTTACGCGTTGACCGGCGTCCTCCCTAGAGTTTCGAATCGTCGAACGTTGACTTTGATTGCAACGCGTTGACTGGCGTTGACCTAGGGTTACGCGGTG
>NW_017976129.1:0-1363 GCF_001876935.1 Asparagus officinalis
CCATTTCTCAAGAAAATGGGACAGCTAAGTTCCAGAAGGACGAGGAAGGGAGTGCTAAGAGAGGGTACGCCGGAGACAAGGGCAAGAACAAGAGACCCTTGATTGGATCCTAACAGCATCAGCAGAGCCCTCATAAGAAGGGATCTCAACAGGATCAGAGAGCAAGTCAGCAGCACAAGTTCCGGGGATCTTGTTTTAACTATCGCAAGGTCGGACACAAGGCATTAGAGTGCTGCAGTGCACCAACAAGAGCTCAAAAGGGAAATGGTCCAACTCAGCAGCAACAGAAGACTAAGGGGCAGGCTCTAGCAGTTCAGGAGGTTCCCCAGGGGCAGATTGTCCCATATTCTCCAACACCAGCATCAAAGCAGTTTTCATCCACCGGCAGAGTATATGCAGTAGTTCCGCATGATAATGGAGCAGGCAGATCAGTTATGGAGGGTACGTCCCTCATAAATCATTTTCCCCACCCGTATTCTTTTCGATTCTAGAGCTTCGTGTTCTTTCATTTCGTATGCTTTTATGACTAGACTCCAAATCGTAGCTCAGCCCCTAGACATTCCATTATCGGTTTTCCATCCCTTTAGGTGGGGTATCGCTTCTGGAGAGCATTTGTAGGATGTGTATTATTAGTCTAGGTGAGTCGGAGTTTGTTATTTGCGTATGTCCGAGTTCGATGCCATCCTTGGTATGGATTGGTTATCTTCCTACCATGTTAGTATTGACTGCTTTGTGAAGACAGTCAAGTTGCGAGCGTCCGACGGGTCCGAGATGATTGTAGCCGCCTCTCAGGGCAACTGACTTACGGAGTCATTTCTGGCGTACATCGAGGAGGTGATGCGACGGGATCAGGGTGCTGAGCTATTGGAGACTAGAGTTGTCTCAGAGTATCAGGATGTCTTTCAGGACATACCTGGATTACCTCCAGTGAGAGAGGTGAAGTTTTGCATTGAGTTGCAGCCAGGCACAGCCCTGATATCCCACGCACCCTATCGTATGGCACCAGTTGAGATGAGGGAGCTTCAGACCCAGTTGGACGAGTTATTAGCTCAGCCGTGGGGCGCGCCGGTCCTCTTCGTGAAGAAGAAGGACGATAGTATGAGATTATGCATAGATTATAGAGAGTTGAACAAGGTCACTATCCGGAATAGGTACCCACTACCTAGGATTGATGACTTGTTTGACCAGTTGCAGGGTGCGCAGTATTTCTTGAAGTTTGATCTTCGTTCTGATTATCATAGTTGCGGGTTCGGGAGATGGATTTTCCCAAAACCATTTTCCCTAATTCGATGTAAATCTTTAGAGTTTCTAGTCAGGCCATTCGGGTTGACTAATGCACCAGTAGTATTCATGAATGTGATGA
>NW_017976130.1:0-1363 GCF_001876935.1 Asparagus officinalis
AAAGAATATGATAGTAGTGCAATGAACATGATGAATACAGAAGAGATAGCCAAATAATAATATCATGTCTCAAATGAACAAAATAAAATATAGCTAAAATGGGAACTAGTGTAATATGTCTCAATACATCGAGTCAAATGAAGTATCACTAAGGCACTCGGCCTTTACAATATGAAATAAAACTCTAAAGTCTAAATAAAATCATAAAAATCTACTGTGTAGCCTTTACTAATAATTCATGTGATGATGACTATGTAAGAACTTCGTCATCCTGCAGCTCTCCGAACCTCTGTACTGCCTGAAAGAAGAGAAAATAACAAAAAGAACCACATAAAGAGCATCAGAGCACTACACTAAGATCACCTCCATCTGCCCCCAAGGGAAGGGCTACTAGATAGAATAGAGGCTCTATCTATTAAGCATAGTCTACCTAGATCATTTTTCCTGTATCTAAGTGGAATTAATATTTAGAAACCTACAATACGATATGTAGTATATCGAACGAAATAATCCAAACAAGGAAACCCTCATGTATATACCATTGTCTTAAATTGTAGATATCTAAATATTAATACCGAACTAAGAATAAACAACATATATGAAATCAACAATTAGAAACCCACAACACGAGACTGGTACATCGAGCTAAATAATCCAAACAAGGAAACCCTCATGTATATGCCATATGTCTCAAATTGTGAATCGCTAATCATTGATCCCAACTAAGACGTAAAGAAATCAATAAAGGAAATAAAAACATCAATACAACGTATTTATAATATCTTCCAATGTCATTGAGAAGGTAGAATAAATACCAACATATAATCCCGTATATTTTCAAGAGACCAGTATCTCGGTCCTATAGCTCAAAAATGTGCCGTATTCATAACTGACATCCGCCCAATGACTTTGGCTATCAATCAATAATCTCAGAACAACAGACTATCCTATAAATATCCTAAATAATGTACACGACTCATTAGTCTCATCACAATCTCAACATGTAGCATGAGTATGGTACGACCTATCATACAGGTATCCAAATAATTGGCCTCACAATCCTCATAATTCTATGGCTCACAAGTCTCATCGCACACTTGTGCAGACGGACTACTATACAAAGCATCTAATCCCGACTCAATGGCATGTACATATGTAATATCGACGCACTACCTCATATTGTAATGAACTGAGCTCATCAATGATATCCATCTCATGTATAAACTGTGTAAATCTGGTATATTGACGCACTATCCCATATAGTACGGAGTTGTGCTCATCAACGACATCCAATGAGTGTATGAACAATCTCTAACTCTATTATAAATAACCCAATTCTTGTCAAAACCCCCTTTGGGATACT
>NW_017976131.1:0-3817 GCF_001876935.1 Asparagus officinalis
TTTTGATTACTATTAAATGAGATTATTAAATTTCATTGAATAGCTAAACGAATACTAGTTGAACACTTTATTAATTATTTAGTTCAATTCCACCCCTAGCAATAACTATATGAACTTTGAAGGGTTTTTCACATAACCCCATAAAATTTGACAAGCTGAGTTCGTGCGGGCGAACTCCCTGCAGGGGAGCTTGACTCCTGCGGGCGAGCAAAGCACAGGCGGGCTCAATTCGCGCGGGCGAATAGAGAAATCAAGCGAGCTTGACTTGTGCTGGCGAGTCGAGTAATCAGGCGAGGTTGAACTCGTGCAGGCGAGCTCAATAATTGGGCGAGCTTGACTCGTGCTGGCGAGTCAAGCAAACAGACGAGCTAGACTTGTGTTGGGAAGTCAAGCAGTCAGGCAAGGTTGGCTCGTGCGGGCGAGCTAAGCGATGTTGGCGAGCTCCCTCGTGCTTGTGGGCGAGCTTCGCTAGGCTTCCTGAATGCAGGCGAGCTCAAGCCATTGGCAGGCGAGCTCAGCCATGCAGGCGAGCTTTGAATGTCGTCAGACGAGCTTTCTTGATTCAAAGGTAATTTTTATTGCCTACAATAATTTGGAGTTTGTAAGCATGAGAGAAGAAGTTGGTGAAAGCAACAAGACGATGACAAGTACAGTTCAGGTTGAACTTCAAAATACTAAGATTAGTGCTGTGAAGTATGACTAACACACCAAAAAAATATCACAGCTTTAGTTCTAGAAAAGTTCTACTTGACTAACACTACAAAAAATATCTCGCTTCCTAATTCTATGTGACTATCACCTTAAAAAATTATCCCACGGATTATCTCAATTCCAATTTTAAGTTCTAGGTGACTGCCCCCTAAGTTGCTATTATAAAGTTGGATAATAAAGCAATACTTTTTCTTTGATCTCAAGAATGAATACTTGCATTTCAAAAAACAAAAAAAAAAACTTTGAAGGCGTGTTTCTTTTTCGCTTTTCGGATAAAATGGATATGAAGATTGTTTACTTTTCAAAGATATTGATGATTCTTAAGGGATTATATGAAATACTCTAAAGTTCTAGGGATTATATGAGATAAATAAAATTTAGTAAAGTTATATGAAAAACTCCCCAACGTTGAGGCGGTTATGTGAAATTAACCTCTCATGGATCATCTTAAACTGAATAATAATTTAAGTGGTATGAATGATTGAATTAGAAATATTAGAATTAACCAGTTTGATGTTTGTATATATATAAATCGGTTATGTGAAATTAACCTTCTCATGGATCATCTTCAACTGAAGAATAATTTAAGTGGGATGAATGATTGAATAAGAAATATCAGAATTAACCAGTTTGATGTTTAGATCAGTTTGATGTTTGTAAATAAATAAAAAGGGCGCATTCCGAGAATCAAACTCGGGACCTCTCGCACCCAAAGCGATAATCATACCACTAGACCAAATGAATTTTGATATAATTTAATTTGAACTTGAAATGGATTTTGCAGTGTAAGAAAATTTTTTTTTCTCCAGCGTTATGTTTAGCTTCATCTAATGTAAAGCCACACCACCTAAGGATTCCTTGAATTTTGGAACTAAACCATCCTTACTGATAAAAGAATTGTAGAAATGATGTCCAGAATAACGTTTCGTCATTTTTGACACAAATAATTAGAGGAGACATTAACGCACCGTTCACTGATGAAGGTCCCTAAGTCCAGAAATTGATCAACAATGGGGGGGAAATAAGTCCAATTCTATACATACGATCTAAAAGTCTGCATGTTTGGCTTTACATAATTTTGGTTATGTACGATTAAGGTGACTCCAGTAAAATTTCAACATTTTGTCTCTTGGTTGGAGGTATCAGAAATGTCGGAATCGTCATATAAATGTGTACATATCTACCACTCTTTTGAAAAATTTCAAGCACCATACCAGAAAAAATCCTATCAAAAAGACATTTGCATATGCACATAAACTTGATTTAAAGCCCACAAAACTAACCATGGAACTTGAAGTGTATTTTTATTAAATCCTTTTATAAAAATTTCAATGTACACTGAGTTGCTTGCATTTATGAATTTACAATGCATACCCCAAGTGAATCAGAAACACAGGAGGAGCGAAAAAATCAAGGCGACAAAACAAGGCGTCAGCAAATATCTGGAAAACGAGTCTCACAACCTTTCAATTCCAAGGACGCTGCAGTTTGACTGCAGGAGTGAAGCTTTTCCACTGAAAATGAAGCAGCTGATCATCGGCGAGGAACGAAGTGAGAAAGCTCCAAGCTCTAAAACCTCTTGCTTAGAATCATGTGCACAGCCGCATCGGCAAAAAACTCTTGGCACCTCCATACAAACAACTTTCTTCTCATGCTTCGAAGTAATCAGCTTGAAGACCAAGAAATCTTTCAGTGAGATCTGTATGCAGGTGTTTTCTTGGTTTCGACTGAGCACAATTCATCAACGTAGATAAAAGCATAGCATTACAAGAGATGAAGGTGCATGTTTATATGAAAATCTTCTTAAAATCAAAAAATCGGTTAGAAAAAATCAACAAAATAACTTTAAGAATATGCATGGTGTCCAGAAGTACTATCACGAACTACTCGGCATGATAATAAATAAACAAAGCAAAAGTGTGTGTATGCCGTGCATCGCGCTCGGTGCGGTGTGTGCGCGTGCTCCGCGTGTGTGATTACCTTGATGTGGGCGTGTGTGATTACCTGATGTGCGCATGATACGAACCGCCTTGAAGGGCGTCAGATGGGGCTTGGAACTGGGGAAAATGTTCCACCCAGTCTCAGCGTTGACGTGGTCGTCGGCGCCCCAACCGAAGCCGATGCAACTGGTGCTCTGGGCTCAAAAGCCACGATAGGGAACCCGTGCGAGTGATGCCCGACCCGAGGTCCCCATCCTAGCATGAAACCGATGGTAGTCCCAAAGGTCATAGTCCACCCTGCAGGAGCTCAGCAGTTGGCCTGACTGTTCTTGCTCCCAGCAGGCAGGGCAAGAGACCCGGGTGTCCGCCCGTCTCCACCGCCCCCACACCAGCACTGGTTTGCGTGCTCAGAAACCTGATGGATCCGTTGCTGTTGCCGTCCCCATCCCGACACTCTCCCCAACGTGGCCAGCAAGCAGCCGCTTTGAAAGCGCAACCAAGTCAAGGCCCTGACGGAGGCATCCCTGTCGCAACTTGAAACGAAAGGCCCGCTGATCCCTCGGTTGCCGGGCCCATCCCATACATGAACCAGGCCGTCGCTGCCTCCGCTCCCGCGCAGCTGCTTGGAGCTTGCATGATGCGGGGAGACCATTTGAGCCCCACCAAATGTCGGCCCGGCCCGTGTTCGGTAGCTTGCAACGAACGTCGGCTGCGGACGGGATCCTGGGAATGCGCTGCTCGACAACTCTGGCCGTCTGAGCCCCCCCGAGTCAGCATGTCATCGCCTTTCCAGGCAGAGACCCCGACCTGGGGACGAGCGCTCCGGTCGCGCGTTTCTCAGTGTCCTGGTCGGGCACTTCCGTTCGACGTCCCATATGTAAATCAGCGAATCGTACGTTCCGACGGCGAGGTGGCGGCCGTCGGGGGCCCAGCTGAGGCTCGAAATTGAACTGCCCATGTAGTCGAAGACGATCTCATGAGCGGAGGTGCCAGGGTTCAGAGAGTGCACGACATCGTCGAGGACGATCACCAGATTGCGGCTGGGGCTCCAATCGAGGAGGTTTAGGTGATCGCCGTCCTCGAGACCAGGCGCGTCGAGAACCCGGCACGCTGTGATGGTACTTGATTCTCGCTCTCTGCGACACCTTTTTCTCTGCTCGTCGGCG
>NW_017976132.1:0-1361 GCF_001876935.1 Asparagus officinalis
GTCTTTGAACGAGTACTCGTTTTGGAGCTCCTCGTCCGAGTTCTCCTGTTGTTCCCAGGACTGCTGTTGCGACATTTGATTATCGTCAATAACAGCTACAGGTGTGTCCCCTTCATCATGCGGTATAAGATCCGAATCCAGAGGGTTGACCATCAGTTGGCTCCTCTCGACCTTCCGCCTTCTGATGAAGCGTTCAGCCTGTTCTCCTCGAGCCTTCAACTCTTTCCAGGTATTGAGCGGCTCTATTCCCATCACGTCCAAGATGTTAATGGACAAGTTGTTCTGACAAGTCTGCAAGAGGAATTCCTCCGTGACGGGATCCCTGCAGTTCATTGCCTGATTGCGGAAGCGTTTGATGAAGGCATCCACCGACTCTCCGCCTTTTTGTTTCTCGTCGAAGAGTGTCCTGATCGACACCTCGGTGTCATCATCGAAGAAATGGGCGAGAAACATGCCTTCCAAGTCCTCCCAGCTGTTGATGCTTCCGGGCTTGAGACGGCGGTACCAATCGAAGGCAGGCCCGCGAAGGGTGCCAACGAATGACCGAACCATCAAGGGCTCGTTGCCCGAGATTACTCCCAAGTGGGACTTGAAGTAGATCAGATGCTGAGTGGGGGAGCCTTTCCCACCGAACGGCGTGAAGTTGATCAAGTTGAACTTCGCCGGATACGGGATCGAATCCCACTCCTTCGGGTAAGGACACGGAATGCCGGTCCTCTTCACCTCTCGAGCAGACACCAGGGCGTCGATTTTTCTTTCGAGCTCCTTTATCTTTTTAGCCTCACCCATATCCTGTTTTGGATAAGTTTCGAGAGGAATCATACGGCCACCCCCAGTGTTGTCATTACTGGTGGGTCCACCCCCAGCGTTTTTATTTTTAGTGGGGCCACCCCCAGTATTCTTGGGCGGTGCGTCGGCCATGACGATTTCGACCACCTCCGGATTGCTGCCAACTGCGGCGTTCTGGATGCGATGGCTGGATTCCACTAGCTGATTTGACAAAGCTCGGATTCGTTGATCGTGCATTTGTCTCATCTCTTGCATAGCCATTTCCATTTCAAATTTGAAGATTTCCTTCTGCTTAGCCAGGGCCTCTTCAATGATTTTGGCTATCTGTTCGGTGTTGGCCATGAGCACCTCTCGAGCTTGCCCTATGCTAGACGTCGTGTCGTCAGAGGCGAGCGCGGAGTGAGAATCTGAGAACTCGTCATCGGAATGGACTCCTTCATGGACCCCATGGCCGTTGTTATATCCGATGGCTTCTAGTTGAAGCTGAGTTATTCCCGAATTGTCCCTGCTTCCTGAAGGGAAATTAGGGTCGGAACCATCTGAAATGATTGGGGATTTTCCCTTGTTGACCA
>NW_017976133.1:0-1361 GCF_001876935.1 Asparagus officinalis
TTTCTTAAAAGATGAATTGTTTAATCTTCGTATGGAAGATGGAGATGATATTATGGAGCATCTTAATATTTTAACTGTTGTATAACGGAGTTGTTGCGAATGGAGGTAAAGGTTGAAGAAGAGGATAAATCTTTGCTTTTGCTATGATCCTTGCCGTCGTCATTTAAACATTTTCGGATCATACTCATGTTTGGCAAGGAGACTCTTCGGTTTGAAGAGGTTGTTCAAGACATCATCTATCATGTCAAAATGAACAAGAGCATGGGAGTTGACTTGAAAAATAAAGGCCTACTCGTCAAGGAGTTGAACGATCGATGTCGATCCAAGGAGAAAGGTGCCAAATTGGATAACCGCGGGTGATCTAAATCAAGAGCCACAAGGATAAGGAGTGTTACTATTGCCATAAGAAAAGCCACTTCAAAAAGAACTGCAGAAAGTTCAAGGCATATCAGTAAGAATGGAAGAAATCTGAAACCACCTCTATGGCTGGAGTTGCCACGGAGAACAGTGTCGAGCTTCTTTTAGTTTCGTCGGGTAAAACCATTTCTAATTCTTGGATTCTTGATTCAGGTTGCTCTTTCCATATGTTTGCAAACAGGTTTTGCTTCGATACATATGAAAAGAAGGATGGAGGTGAAGTCCTCATGGGGAACAATGTCACGTGCAAGGTCATTGGCATTGGCACAGTGAAGGTGAAGATGTATGATGGCATCGTTCGCACTTTCGACAACGTACGACATGTTCCTACACTCAAGAAGAACCTAATTTCTTTGGGCACTCTAGATGCAAGCGGCCTCACCTAATCCTCAGGTGGAGGAAAGATCAAGATTTGTAAGGACTCGATGGTGATCATGCGAGGAGAGAAGCTTCCCAACAACTTGTACAAGCTTCTAGGAGATACTGTCTCAGGGGAAGTTGTCCTATCCACAACTTCCAAAAAGGACTCCAAGATTGGCTCTGGCGAAGACTCGACTCATCTATGATATCTTCGTCTTGGCCATATGAGTGAGCGGGCTATGGAGTAGCTGCACAAGAGGAAGCTGTTGAAGAACATGGAGACTTACAAGTTGGATTTCTGCAAGTATTGCGTACTTGGAAAGCAATACAAGGTCTCATTCAAGCTTACAAACAAGGAGAATCGTGCAAAAGGGATTCTCAACTATATTTACTCTGATGTATGGGGGCCGACACCGACAAAATCTCATGGTGGTGCTCGTTATTTTGTCACCTTCATGGATGACTATTCGCGAAAAATTTGGGTCTACTTCATGCGGAAGAAATCTGAGGTCTTTGAGAAGTTCAAAGAATGGAACGCGGAAGTAGAGAACCAAACTGGATGAAATATCAAGTATTTGCGAAGT
>NW_017976134.1:0-1361 GCF_001876935.1 Asparagus officinalis
CAAACTGTAATGGCTAGAAGTACAATGGAATCAGAAATGATAGCTCTTGATACTACTAGTATAGAAGCTTATTGGTTGAAAGATTTACTAACTGAAATTCCACTAATGCAAAAACCATTACCAGCTATTTCTATTCATTGTGCTAATGCAAAAACCATTACCAGCTATTTCTATTCATTGTGATTGCAGGTCAGCGATTGACAAATGCCATCAAGAGAATGCAAATGTGAAGATGAATCGACACTTGAAAGTGCGACATAAATCCTTGAGATATAAGATGAAAAACCATATAATAGCCTTAGATTTTGTAAGATCAGAGAAAAATCTTGCAGATCACTTAACTAAAGGCTTATCTAGGGCAGTGGTCCTAGAATCATCGAGGGGGATGGGGTTAAGCCCATAAGAAAAATCACTGCAGTGGCAACCCAAACTCGCAGAGGTTCAATGGGTAGAAACAAACTGAATGAGTGATTAATTGTGAGGAGCACTGAAATTATTTGCTCCCATCCCTAGGATGATCAGTGCTCATAAAAAGCAAGTGAAAGGTTGAGTCTAACTCCTAATGAATCCAAGACCCATGAGGCAGGATGCTTACTTGCTCGCATCCTTATTAGGATTCACCTATATGTGTGTAGTTGTGAGGCCGCGACTATGGGATCAGGGCTGCTCCCTAGTAACACACATGAAAGATACCTGCGCAAGGCCGATAATAGCGCAACCCGTTTAGAATTCTTCAAAACTGTACTATGTGTGCTTTCTGTAGAAATCCGATAAATGAGACTGGTTCAAGGCGAAGTCCTCCAAGCTCTCACGGATCTATACAACTGTCACTAAGTGAAGGTTCAAACCGAAAGGTACCTCCAGCTATTACATAGTATAAGGGAACCAGCAATCTTATTTATTTTTAAGTTCTTCTTTTATTGTTATTTCTGAATTATTTTAAGTTTTAAGTTATGTGGGGGATTGTTGGAGTTATATAATAAAGATAACTTAAAACTTGGGCTTGTAGAGGAAAAGAGGAAAAGTTTAGTCCCACATAGAAAATGGAATAGGAAGGAAGAGTCTTTATAAGCCTTCCCTTTCTCTCCTATGCCTAGAAGAAAATAAAAGGTTATGCTCCACACCACACACGCGCGCGCCGGCCGGGCCGGGCTCGGGCTCGGGCTCGGGCTCGGGTCGGGGCGGGGGGCGCGCGCCCACGACCTGCGGACACGAATGCAGCTCCGGATTAATGGGCCTTTAATCTCCTACATTTTTATTTTTGAATAATTAAAATGTAATATTTATTTTTTAACAATTAATATGTGATAAACGTTTTGTAACGGTTAAGAGAATTAAATTTTGAAACGGTAATATTCATG
>NW_017976135.1:0-1359 GCF_001876935.1 Asparagus officinalis
CACAAATAAGCCCCTCCCACACGCTCACAGCTCCCCTTCTTTTACGTCCGCACCTATTAGGTCTATATTTGGCTCTTGTTTTATGTTTATTTATTTTGGACAGTTATTAAGTGTGTCTGTTTTACAAGAAACTTTTGTTATTAAATATGTGCTCGTTTTTGTTGATATAACTGCGCCACATTGTATTGATATATCTCTTATTTTCCACTTAGCCTTTGTGCAAGCATTTTACATCAGGTTTTGGCCGTGTTCTGGAGGAATTGCTGGTTCCTGCATTATCTCATGTTTGTGCAAATAAGATGGATTTGGGATCACTACCAGATTGGTCAGAGTTCCTGAGTATAGTGAAAAAAGAGCCATTGATTGGTTTGGATGATGGGATTGTTTCGTTCCATCATTCTTCATTATTGCCAAATTCAAACCTTGTTCTCCAAGATGCAAAAAATATGGACCTTAATGACAGAGAAACATCTTTCATGTTGACACTCAGAACTTGCGAAAGCTTGCTTACGCTGTTATCCACGATTCCCAAAGTCCAGCTAGATGCGAAATCTTTCTCAGTCTATGCAGCGTACTCGCTGAACCTTGAAAGGTGAGTTTTGTGTTGTTTTTTCTTTCATTTATACAAGTGCTATGCCTGTGTTTGCTGGGGTGAATTTGGTTTCTTCAGTTTGTATATATGATTATGAGTTTCATTTTTAGCTAATTGTCATGCTTCTATATTCAATTGCAGTGATTTTTTTCTGGTCGGTATATTACACATAAATACCTTATTGTTTGCCTGATATTGCACAAAAATACCCTTAGTTGTAAAACCCTTCATTTATATACCCTAAAGTTTCTAAAAGTTACACTTTAATGCTCTGAAGTTTCCTATGCAATAGAAACGTGTGAATTTCCCCAAAAAAATTCTAATGTGATACTTACTTTTGTAGAACATTTCAACCCATATTTTTTTTGTTAAATATAATGTTAAGCTTATCAAAATCCTATCTTAAACCTACCCTTTTTCTTCAGGCTATTGCTTCTTCTTTTTTTCTGATTTTTATATAGTTCACTGTTTTTTATTATAAATTGCATACAATAACTTGTAATAATGACTTATAATATAACAATGAACATGCTATCAATCTTTAAATTTCGCCATAGTGTTCTAAACCATAACTCGTGAGATGAAAGAGATTATTTGAATTTAAAATTCAAAATAAGATAACTTGAGCTGGAGGTTTTTTCTTACTAGAAGAGATACACGTGCATTGCACGTGGTTATTTGTTCAGTTTATTTCTTTAGTATAACTTGGTTGTAAAAGCGTTTCTTTGAAATCTCAACTTGATGATGTAATATTATCTGTGAACTTT
>NW_017976136.1:0-5836 GCF_001876935.1 Asparagus officinalis
ACGCCATGCATTTTATTTCAGCACATGCATTTATTGCTTATTCTCTCTAGTGGGCTTTTTGTTCAATTTGACCATTGGATGATTATTAGTATTGGAGCGTAAGCGATTGGTTTTAGTTTTAGACTAAGCTAGGTTCTTTATTAGACCTCACCCTACAATTCTATAACCTCAACCCTCACCACAACTTCGCCGAGTTTTTGCGTATCAGGAATTCGCGGTGTACTCAGATTAAACACAGGTTCAAACCCTACAAGATTTATTTCAGATCTTACAGATGTCTCGCCCGAAAGGGTCCCAAATTGTGCGGTTTAATTAGAGTATAATATTTTTTGTTCAATTTTGACCATTGGATGTTATAGATTGGAGGGTTAGGATTGGTTTTTAGTTTTCTAGGTTTTTATTAGAACCTAACCCTATATATATTCTCTAACCATGAAGTATGGTAAACTACTACAATTTGATCCAAACTACTCTAATGTTAGTTTGAAGTGCTACAATAAAGGGGTACAAATATCAAATCAAGTAAACCAGATTGGGTGTTCTGGGTGTATGAATGATTTTGGGAGTGGGAGCATTTAAAAATAATTCAGGGTAAAAAGAATGAATTTAAAATAAAAAACCCATTTACTTAATATTTTGATTCCTTTTTTGGTTGTTGCTGACATTGTAATTCTTTTTCAGGGTGAGGAAGTGGAGAGTAAGAGAGATGATGAAGTTGAAGATGTCTGCAATGCTAGCAATGATGTAAAAGAACAACAAATGTGACAATCTATTTTTAGTGCATAATGTTACAAGGGCTTATAAGTGTTATTTAAACATGGTTTTTTTTTCTAGTTGGACAGTTGTATGAACACTATGAAGAGACCTGGAAAAGAATTTTTTGAAGTTGGCTGTAATAGAGAAAATAATGTAAGAAACATGAAATCTGACTCTCTTCTTCATTGTATAATGTTAGACATGTTACTAACTGTTTGTTATTTGAACCTTTTTTAGCAGTTGGACTATGGTGAGAGAAATGGAAAGGGATGCAGAAAAGCAATTGTTGAGGAAGACCATAACAGAAAAAATGAGGTAAAAAAAAACCCAACTCTCTCTTCAGCATTGCATATTAGACATGCTGCTAATTGTTAAGCAAACATTTCTTTTTACTAGTTGGAGAATGATGTGAGCAATAGGAGGAAGACACCTAGAAAAGAAAATCCTGTAGGTGTTCGAGAAGAGTCTTTTAGAGATGTCCAAATTGCTCGGGGATCCTCTGGGATTGTAGGTGTTCGAGAAGAGTCTTTTAGAGATGTCCAAATAGCTTGCTCAGCAAAGGGAGAAGTGAATATTTCATTAAACTGTAGGTCTGCTGTTTTCGATGGCAAAACATTCTGCATGCCAAGCATAGAGGAAGTATGTAAACTGGTGGAGGGTCGACGACTTGCTTTGGCCAAGAGAATTAAGCCAGACTTATCGTTTATGAGTCTTCTGACAGAAATGTGCGAGTGTGCGCTGGAATTGGGTTCTAAACCTGAGGGAGGAAACAAATGGGAGCAGCTTGGGATGGTCCCAGAACAGAAGATAGCTCCTAAACGGGAAGACAATCTTCGCTTAAAGCCGAGAGTTGGTGAGAGAAATGGAAATGGTCAGAGCAAGAAGAAATTAAAACGGTCAGTTCCAGAGCCAGCTAGTACTAATTCAAACAGTTTGAGTGGTGGTTCAGCAGCAACAAATTGATGGCTTGGATGATGTAATATAAGCGACTGGCTACAACCCAGGACAGTTACAACAGTATGGTCGAGGAGAGCATAGAATCCCGGCTGGGTAATATGGTGGATGGAGGCTGAGGCGTTCAGAATGAGATTCCAAATGTTTCCATACACCGACATAAGATGGTTATTTACATGTAAACATCTGTAGTATTTGCCACCGCTCCCGGGCTCGAAGTTGGTATGAAATGCCGGCAGTAAGGCTATGGGATTGCGATAGGCCGTCAATACCATTGCGCCTTGCTGCAAGGGAGGAAACAGGTTGGGGAGTATGCTTAACATCATCTGAAGGCGATTGCTTAAAGAGGCGTTTTTTGGTACTGCTGTGTTTATTGGCCCGTACAGTGATAGGCGCACACAAAACATCCCTTACTTTTGCCAAAATCTGTCCGTTGAGAGAATAAAAAATCGGAGCCAAGCCTGATATAAATGTATATAGTGCACTAATTGGTGACAAGAAGTGTTAATTTTTTTGTCCCTGTGGTAGCAGTTATAGGATATGCCTGAAATTCGGTTGCGTGCATCGAGGGTTAGAGGTCAGTTTAGAGTAAATGAAAGTTCAGCCCCCCCCCTAATTGTGTATTTATGAAGGTTGGTTGGGTGTCTTAAAGTCCATGTGCAATATAAAGTTGCTCACTAACAATGAAACGTATACCTTTGAATCTTGCTTTCGGGATAAGAGCTGTTGCACAGAGACCATACGCTCACCACACTCCCACTTCGCAGGTGCGCCATGAATTGTCATTCGGGGATCATCAAGGGTTGTTAGGACGTTTTGGTGCACCTGTCGGTATTTATAAAATCAGTAGATCCCTCCCTGTCGTTTTTTAGGTGTTTTTGCTGATAGCTGCGTGGAAAGAAAGGGCATGGGGGGTTGCGTGTTTCTCCTTGATGGGCTTTCCTAAGGAGACTTTTGCTGTCGTCGAATGATGTCTGGTGAGATACTAACAAACATGGAGCTTCATGAAAGGACAGCATGTGGCCACTCGCAAGTGAGAAGCATACGCGGACTGAACGCCAGTCGTTGGCTGATGCTGATTGGGCAGCCGGGAGGGGAATTCTTGAGGATGAAGATGCCAGCTTTGTTTGGTATGCGAACACATTATGGCGTAATGTTGGCGAGGTTTATGAACATAGAGGGGTAACCGTATTTAAGAAACTGTGTCTTTTGACTTCATGGGGTCGTATCTTGCTTAGGAAAATATTATTTCTTCTGATGTTTAGTTTGTATACATACAGGCGTAGTTTATGCTCGTAAAATGGTTAATGGTAGGTTCTTTGCTCTGGTTTGGTTCGTATCCATAGAGCTGCAGTGGGTTTTAAGGGTTACACGATTAGAAGGTTTTGCTATCACTTCCTTTTCTCTAGAGAAACTTCATGCTGTATTGAAATCTGTTGTTTGTCTTCAGCCTGAGTGCAGGAGGCAAATGCTCATCTGATTTTTCTGAGGTATTGCTATATAAACACTTAGTATAAAGTTGCGGCGGTAGCAGCTTAAGAGTTGGAATGGCTAGCTCATGTATTGTAATTGATCTAAATTATCTCTGGAACTCTGTTTAAATTTTTTATTATTGACAAAGGTGATAGACATCAACGCTGATTTTATATATGTCAAATACAGATTGCCCATGTATTCTGTTGGTCCAAACGTTTTTGCAAATTTCCAGATGCGTATTGGTAGATTGCAATAAATTCCATGTTCGTAAGTTTCAGAAACTAGTTCGATATGAAAATGTATGCTAATAGTCGTGAAATTTTGATACAGTGTGTACACCAAGAACCTATGTAAATCAACAAAAACCAATGACCATTGTGATTATAATTATATCTATCTCTCTCCACGCTCTCTCCTCATATAGATCTAAGAAAATGTGTGTATATGCGCGCATAAAGGATGACAGTCCATGTATATAGATTGTCAACATGTGTTGTTATCTGTTTGTTATCTGTGGCACTCTTTTCCACGACTATGTATCAAGCAATATGTAAGAAACATCTGCTGAATGCGTATTCTGTAATGGTTCTTTCGCTCGCTCCGCGCTATTATCGTCGTCGCTGTAACGTTTCGAATCGATCCATGGAGAAATATAGGTATGGCGAAGTGGTGACGCATACGTGAGAAACAGTTTTAGGATGAAAGAAAAGTAAACAGAAGTACAAGCGAGATGGTCTAGAGTCAGACTCTGTATGCTTCTGTGGTGTTTACCGCAACATGTTGACAGTCGTTAACAAATCTGCTCGTGCGGTGCTCGTCTCGCTGTGGGTGGTGTGTGGTTGTGTGTGTGTTGTGTCCCTGTCAGAGGAGCCTAGTATTGGCCTCGTGTCACGTGGTTGTGAGGTTACTTCCGCCAATCATCCGAGTATCTGTATTCAACTCGGACACGCCAGAAGTTTGGAGGATTACTTTAAGAAATGCGCGCGCGCGCCCCACCGTCCCGCCTTTACCCATGCACGACGCCGCGCCAAAAAAAGAGGAAAAGAAGAAAGAAGGGGAAAATAGAGGCATTCTCAAGGAGTGTTCGGCTTATTTTTTTGTCCCAAGTCAGTTGGGGACGGCAGACTGACATGTTGAATAGGAAAGCTACGGTGGTTGCCCTTGTGTGTCTCGAAAACGATCTTCAGGTGTTTCGGGGAGTATGGTGTGCAAGATGAAGTAGGGAAGGTGGTAGGGTAGTAGATACAGGGGCCAGACAATTCTCCCTGAGATATCGTAGTAGTTTCCAAGCTCGAAGCTGTAGGTAGGCTTAAATGGCCTGACGGTTTCGAAACTAGGTATGGGTAGGTCGTCGTTTATGTTTGAATAGGAGGTTGACTGGAGATCAGTGGCGCTGTGCTTTTCGAGAAAAAAGAACTTGAGTGGGGCCAGCCGGGAAGCCTTACGCAACAGGGTGAGACCAGAGAATGAGCAGAGGGAGAGTGACTACCCCAGAAATTAACGGGGCTTTGACCAATGAGGCTAGATTGGGAGCAAGAAGCACAAAACACGGCATATCGCCATTTGGTGCCGATGATTCAAAGATGGTATGCTCGACCATAGGCATATAAGGGTACATCGAGGAGGTCTACAAATGTAGTTCTTTGCTTTGTTAGGTAGTCATTAGTTTGAACTCGGGATCACAGCTATCTCACACTTTCATCAGGAAGATGATTGGCGCTATTTTGTGGTGGTTTTTTTTTTTGGGGGGTGATATCTGAGACAGAAGACGTCAGGAACTACTGTATCATAAATGTGGTACATTGAAGCTCGATCACAAGTCCAAAAAGAAGGAACGAAGTCGAAAACGGATTGGGTACTCTTGAGGGTAAATTGATGGTATGTTGGTGGGTGGTTTTTATTCTAAAAAATTCAGTTCGTTGACTGGTTACGTCTCGATGAGGTAAATTCAGAGCGCTAGAAGTTCCAGTTGAGGATAAGTAGGAATCTCGGCTGGACACGCCCGCATGGCGTTTACTGAGGTGGGGGTATTGTTTAGTGCTGTCTTGCGCGCATAACCGTGAGGGTTGGATCTCTAAATGATATGTAATTGTAATAACAGTAATTGACTGTGCACACCTGCCCAGAGGAATCAAGGGTGCCGGAACTTGGATGAACTACCCTGACAAGAGAGGGATTGGCCTGGGGAGGTTGGATAGGTCTGGCACATACGCCGGAATTTCCTGTAGGGTTGTATTTAGAGTAGAATGACCTTCTCGAGAGACGATTGTGACGTGCTTGCACAGGCAGTGTTTTACTGGTACCGAACGCTCGTATTTGATCGTTGTAGGCATCTATCTGTTGCATGAATACAGGTCTCTTGGATTATGAACATATGTTTATGATGTTTCAACGTTGCTGGAATTTCGAGACAGGTTGTAAGGTCTGTCAGTATTTAATCTTCATTCTTTTATTCCTTGGTCAGATGGTCGCTATCTGCTCTTATTTTTTGTTAATTTTTTTTCCCTTGTTGCTAAGTGCTTTTAGAGAATTTTGGGCTTAAATATCTTGATCCGATTTTACATGACGTTTTTCATGTATCGACCCACTTTGTGATGTGAAGTGGGGTGTAAAAACAATCTTTCCTTTGTTCATATTATAGTGCATGGGG
>NW_017976137.1:0-1359 GCF_001876935.1 Asparagus officinalis
TTTCGGTCGACCGAATGGAAATTTCGGTCGACCGACGGAAATTCCGGTCGACCGGAAAAACTCTGGAAAGATTCTCAGAAACAGACTACCTGTCGGTCGACCGTACTGGTCGACCGAAAACTGATATATGTAAATATCCAGGTTTTGGGGTTAGTTTGAAAATCCAGAAAAAAATATCAAATCAAGTTCAAAAGTAATGAAACTTTGGGGAAAATTTCTAAATGATAAAATAAACATGTTTAAAAAAGAATTTTTGGAAAATCAATTTTTGTTTGTGAAAACCACCCATTTTTGAAAACTGCTTAGAAAACCTGTTTTTATATGAAGGTGAAAGTCAATATAGAACTTGAAAATATGTTTATATATGTTATGCATATATTCTATGTATACAAGAAAATATTAAAGAGCTGTAAGCATGAGAGAAAAGTTATTGTAACAACGTTTGATGAGAAATCATTTATATGATAGAAAACATCAAAAAATTATGTTACGTGTACATATATTGAGCTTAGATATAATCATACAATATATGTAAGTAAACTAAACAATATACCTAGGTAAAATCCACACAAACGAACTTGAATCTTTAACGCTTGATTGACGTGTGTGGAAATACTTGAAAAGAGAACATAAACACAAAACACTAGAAAACTTATTAGTAATAAATTGTTTGTCAAATCATCATCAAAACTATAGGGTCAACACGTGCATACACATCAATTTTCTCCCAAAGAGCACAAGCTTGCAAAAGATCTTTAGGTGAAATCAATTCTGTAACAGCAGGAAGAAGGATTAAGCAAACTAAAAGAATAAAAAATAGATTGACAAATTTAAATCATACATACACGTCCCTCTGGCACGATTAAAAAGACAGTAAATATCTATCACCGCCATCATTCCTCCAGCTCTCTCAAGTGGATTAGGGGGGGTTGATCAGAAACTAATTAAGGGATTAGGGGGAGAGAGAAGAGAGACCGATAGTGTACCCGACGTAGAGAAAGGCTATAATCGAGGGGGAGCGGAGGAATTCTTCAAGTAACTTGCGACTTCTGAGATTTCTTAATTTCTCCGGGATCCTGATCCTTCCTGATGCCTAAAATCTGATAGTTGAGGAGAAGATCGAAGAGAAGGTTTGTGGACGATGAGGCTAATACTGCGTTGTCGGAGGAAATTCCTAACGGATGAAACAGAGAAGGGAAGAACGAAGATTTATAGCTTTACATCTTCTGATTTCTGAGTAATTAAAAAAAATACGTTTGTTAAGTTCATGAAATAAAAGATTGGGATAATTTTGTTATATTTACAATAGGTGAAGGGTAATTTGGGGTAGAGAAAGTTTTTCTAGAACTCCCTCTTTTA
>NW_017976138.1:0-1359 GCF_001876935.1 Asparagus officinalis
CTGCCGCTTGGAAAGACACCCTACGAGGAGTTCACCCCCACCACAGAGGAGCTTTCTCTACTGAAGGTGACGTACCCGGCAATTTATGCTACTTTCTGGGAACTGATGTGCCACTTCCACATATGTGCCCAAGTCTTTGGGATGCGTGGAGGAGGCATTATGCATACCACATGGGCAGACTACCTTTTTCAAAACTTGAATCGGAAAGACGTAGCCGTATCCCGTGTCGCAGTTGTCTCACTTAAGGACGCCCAGGCTCGGATTAAGGCTCCTGGTGCTACTTATAAGGCAGAGCATGCCGAGGATGATTTCGAAGCTGGTGTCGAATTTAAAAGTTTCCACTACCAAGCCACAGTTCCTATCTCTGACACGGCTCTACTTGCAGGCTTCTTCATGATTTGGTTGAAGCGGTGTGTGGTACCGTCAAGACCAATAGAATCAATATTTACCCAGCTGTTTTGCTAGCGCATGGGAGACCTGTGAGCCTCCTTACTGCTATGGTTGGCTGTATTCAGAATGGCCTGAGGGTGTTGACTTCAGAACTCCTCAGTGCTTCGAGAGTCAAAGCCGCTAAGAAGAAAGCTGGAAAAGCTCCTCAACCACGTGTACCAGTGCCATACACATATTTAATGGCCTGGTTCGTGTTGCATTGCCCTTCATTGATGACGGGAGTGCATGAGGATGATGATGCTTATACTCCCTTCGTACAGAGATTGGAGTCGGCCACATGGACTAGTTCTTATATAGTCAGGGCTCGACAGCTTCTATCTCGGGAAGATAATTACCGGGTTTTCTGCTGTGCTCCTAATTTCGACAGAGCTGAAGTGGAGGATGCCCGCTTCATGGACTTGCTGGCTGAGGGCTCACCTTCTTTGGAAGAGGGCACATTTAGCTGGCTTCTTATGATCAGGTTGGACTACCTGGTCTATCGCTCACGGGAGAAGTGCGTAATCGAGCCTTACATGCCTTCTCGGTTCGCCAGACAGTTTGGATACAGATTGGGAATTTATACGAAGGAGCTCGCGCATGGTACTTTTTCTCCGCCGGGGGAACCCATGCGCAATTCACTTTACCCCATTCACCACCCGGCTGCTCTACTGTTATGGATTTCCGCCAGTGGTTTGTTGAAGCTTCTCGGATTCCGGAATATGACGTTTATACTTCATGTATAAACGAGATTCGGGAATTGTACCGTTCACGGAGTGGTTCTGCGAGTACTCGTCTGCCAGAGATGGAAGAATACCTATCTTGTGAACAGGAAGCGACCGGCGCCGTTGAAGCTCCTAAAGCCTTGTCCACAGTAGAACCTTCTGAAGAAGAGGTTCCTACGGGAATTGGAGAGGGAGAGCCAATTGATGA
>NW_017976139.1:0-1358 GCF_001876935.1 Asparagus officinalis
GATCGGAATTTGTAGGCTGGTGAGGATGAGGATGTTGGTTTGGAAAAGGTGGGTTAGCAAAATTGTTCGATGCATTGAATGAGACAGCGTTTCCCCTAGGAAATTGTTGGTTCGACGCAGGAATGAAGTTTTGGTTTCCATGAGAATTTCCTTGGTTCCAAGCAAAGTTGGGATGATTTCTCCAACCTGGATTGTAGGTTGGAGAAAATGGATTATTTCTAGGGCGCTAGAATGCAGCGTTCATCCTGAAACGTGGGTAGGAGACTGACAGTTATGACATCCTGGGGCAGAAATGTGATTGATTTGAGCCGGAGCTCGTTCCTTAACTTCTAAGGCTTCTAACCTCCGCATAATCGTCGCCATCTTCGCTTCAGACGCAATGTTTGACTCCAAGGAAAAACCACTAGACTTAGACTGGGAAACAGATGAAACCCTGTCATCACAGTTTTCCCACTGTATTGTTTTCTCGGATAAACTCTCTAGAAATTCTCATGCTTCATCTGCGTTTTTTCTCATAAAATCTCCCTGACACATCGATTCTAAAGATGTTTTTGAAGAATAGTCCAATCCTTCATATATGACTTGGCACAATCGCCATTTTTCTAGACCGTGATGAGGACATTGGATTAAAAGATCTTTAAATCGGTCAAAGTATTTCCAGAATGGCTCTCCCGGGACAATTTTGAAATTCTGAATGCTGTTCCTAAGCTTTACCGTTTTGTGAATAGGGAAAAATTTCTTGAGAAAAACGGTGACAAATTCCTCCCAAGTTGAGATGGAATTTATCGGTAAGCTGTACAGCCATTTTTTAGCTTTGTCCTTTAGAGCAAATGGAATAAATCTAAGCTTAATCGCATCTTTGGTTAATTCTCTCATTTTTATCATAATACATACTTCCTCAAATTCCTAGATAAATATATATGCATCTTCTGTTTCATTACCTAGGAATTTGGGAAGCATGTTAATGAAATGCGGTCTAAGCTCGAAATTTGCTCCATTTACTTCGGGGAGTCTTATGCAAGATGGAATTGCATTTCTGGTGGGGTAACACATATCCTGAAGAACTGGTTGATTTGCCATTTCTTGGATTGGTTCAACACGGATTAAGCGATGAAAATTATCCCGAACCTAAAATTGCATACACCAAAACAAAATTTTTTTTTTAAAAGAAAGAAAGAAAGGAAATTAGTTTTTTTTTAAGGAAAGAAAGAAAGAAAATTAGTTTTTTTTTAGTTTTTTTTAAGGAAAGAAAGAAAGAAAATTAGTTTTTTTTATATGAAAAGATAAAGGAAAAAAAATCCTAACTAAAACAAATCAAGGCAATCACTTTTCAATCAACTCTAACTCTAGGGTTTAGC
>NW_017976140.1:0-1358 GCF_001876935.1 Asparagus officinalis
GGCTCAGCCTCCGCCTCCGGTTCAGTCTCCGCTTGCACTTCCTCTCCGCCTCTGCCTCTTCGCGGCTCAACTCTTCAAGAAGTCTGCGGCCACTCATCCTCTTGATCGACGTGACGACGACCATCAATAATGTCTGACCTCCTCTTCTCCTTCTCAGTTACGTATATCCCTAAGGTAAATTCAAAACCCTAAGCCCTAATTTTTTTTGTTTGATAAAAGTCCTAATTTCTAGCATTTGTTGACTTAATTGAAAAACCCTAATTTATTTGATAAAAATCCTTAACCTATTAGCCCTAATTTTTTAGTTGCATATGTGATTGTAATATGGAGTCTGGTTGATAGGCAGGAGAAGCCTCGCCTTTCTATCATTCTTTAAATAGTTTTTAACAATCGCCTTCTAGAGGCGGCAAGGAAACTATCGCAAGATCAGATAATTCTGCATTTGAAACAGTAAAGTTTTACTCTATATCGTTGTTGTTCTTATTGTTACTAAGCGGCGATCAAGAAATCTGATTCGATCTGGTTTTAGATTGGAAAGGAAGGCACTTAATTCTCGAATGTTTTAAATGAATTAGTTTAAAAACTATTGGAGTTGTTATGGGCTTGTGAACTTGCAGGGACATCAATCAATCGTAATCTTCTAATTGTGAATGGTTGTTTGATTCCGCATCAGATGGATGTTAGTTTGCCTTCGCTATTAACATTAATTTACTCTTTATTGGAATATGATAGAAAATAATACAGTTGTACTATAAAAACCTAAGCCCCTTTTGTTTATAAAAGCCCTAATTTCTAGCATTTGTTGATTGAATTGAAAAACCCTAATTTATTTGATAAAAATCCCTAACCTATTAGCCCTAATTGTTTTCACTTGCATATATGATTGTAATTTGCATCATTATATTTTTTGTTTGATTAAGTTTATAAATTTCAATGAATATTAGAATTATGTTGTCTAATATATCAGTTCAAGCTTCTAACGAAGTCTATGAGGTAACTTGTCTTACTTTGCGTGTTATTAAAATTATATGTATTTTTTATCATATCCTATTCATATCTATTTCCCAAATATCTGATTAGTATCCGTATCATATCCGTATCCGATTCTCTAATATCCGAACCGTATCCATTTCCGTTTAATGCGGATATGGTAATGATTTTTTCTTACCGATGAATATCCGAATCGTATCCATATCCATTATCAGAAGGTGGTTATAGTTATGGTATGTGTCATATTCGAACCGTATCCGAACCGAATGCACCCCTACTAAACATCCATGGTTAGTCTAAACCTAACCATGATTAAGGATTTTGGACCATAAACATAACATAGGAACTGATGTCTACATATTTTTGCA
>NW_017976141.1:0-1358 GCF_001876935.1 Asparagus officinalis
TGTTCTGTTCTTTCTTTAACTATTTGGGTTGGGCATATGTTGAATTTGAATTCGTCACTAATGCAAGATGCTAAATTCTATGAATTATAAGATCATAGAAATGTGGATCCATTTCAAGATGAATTCTTGACTTGCTGTCAACATAATTTCTATCCAATGTACCTCCATCTAATAATATATATGATTTTACCGATGTTTAAGTTTTTTCCTATATAAGCATTTCTTTTCAAAAATTGTACTAACCATTTCCCACAAAAATATTGTATGAACTATGTCTTTGCTATTCTTTTCAATTTCCTTTAGATCTATTATTTGGGATCCAAAACTATGATATCTGGCATTATTCTTTTGAAAAAATTCTATCTATACGTCCGAGTAGTTGATGCAAAGAAAGATACATCTAAAAGTGGCAAAAGTTCCTTTTTTGCTCAATATGCTACTGACGTATGAAGACAATCCCAATGTTAACATTTAATTAGGGGTGGCAAATGGGTCGGGTTGGGTCGGGTAGGGTCATAGTTGACCAAACCCGTGTAAGTGTGACCCGACCCGACCCGTTTAACCAATGAGTCAATGCGATTCGACCCGTTTATTAAACGGTTTACCTGACCTGACTTATATAACCCGAATGACCCGTTTATCAAATCTAAGTTCAATATCATGGGTACTATATAGATCAAGATGAAATTCTTTTGACTCTTTCGACAATCACAAGTCAAAATAAGCAATACCGCTACATAGATTGTACAAGAGATTGACCCTTTTAATAAACAATCCTAATTAAGGATTAGGTTACCGCTTATTCAAAGCATTATAAACCATGGTCCCTGCATTTTTGGCCATCGCCTCACTCCGACGAACCCCCAATCCCTCTGATCCTCGCACGGCATAAAAGTCAAAACCGGATAGAACCTGGGCTTTAGAAAAAAGCCAGCACACTCCCAGGCTGACCTCTGACCCTTCAACCCCGCAATGTAGTTCCTCCTCAGATCCAGAGCTCCACTCTCGACCATATCCCAGCAGCTCTCCCCCATCGAGGTGAAGTAGTTCCCCGACATTGACAGGTTCTCCAGCTTCCCGCAGCTCGCCAGGTCGCATAGCACGTCGGGCACCAATTTCCTCCCCTTGTCTGACCTCCCCTTATCCTCCTCCGATCTCATCCGTATGAGTAGAACCGCGACCGATCTCGACCGTTAAAACGCTGGCTCGCTATTGATGAGGGCTGAGACGCGGCCGACCGTGTCGGAGATGCTGGACCTGGCGAGAAACTGGGGGTCGAAGGAAGAGGAGAGAGAGAGGAGAAGGAGGAGGATGAAGACGACGAAGATGATCTTCATATTTGGAGTTTGCAACCCATT
>NW_017976142.1:0-1358 GCF_001876935.1 Asparagus officinalis
TCACAATCTCTCTAGATCAAAGAACAACCTCCCTGATCTCTTTTCTGATTACAATCTGAGTTCTTAACCTTAGAAAAGTCGTGTTTCTATTTATACTAAATAGAAATCCCAACTGGAGCAGGAAACAGACCCAGGCCTGGAACCGCTACGCGGTCGACCGCAGTCGACCGTAGTGCCCAAGGCGGTCGACCGGTCAGAATGACGAAAAACTAGAAAATCGATTACAGTGTTTCCGGTCGACCGCAGCACCATCATCGGTCGACCGCTCTCAGTCCCGAGACATAGTCTGGGCCTGTGCACTAAGCGGTCGACCGCCGTGACCAATCCGGTCGACCGGCTAGAGTCCAACTGCAGATCCTGTAGTTTTGTCGAATCCTTTGACTTCGTCACCTCCAATGGCCTCGTCCACGACTCCTCTACTCTATTCTCAAGATACCATGAGAATCATCTATCCTCAAGCTCCCATGAGGATCGCTAAGCTCCCGAAGAGAAGATACACCCGTATCACCAACGCATCTTGAATGACCTCATTCCGAGATCGGACGAGAGAGTTAGAGCCAAAACACCCGAGGTAGTACGACCTGGCTCGCATGGCTGCGAGCCTCCAAATGGTGACTCGCACCCATGCGAGTCACCAAATGGTGGCTCACATAAAAAGTGATATTTTAACCATGTTGTGATTTGATTCTAAAGAAACTCAAAACACAAAAGTTGTAGGTCTTTTCGTCAGCTTTCCAACGCATCTTGAATCACCTCATTCCGAGATCGTACGAGAGAGTTAGAGCCAAAACACCCGAGGTAGTACGACCTGGCTCGCATGGCTGCGAGCCTCCAAATGGTGACTGGCACCCATGCGAGTCACCAAATGGTGGCTCGCATAAAAAGTGATATTTTAACCATGTTGTGATTTTATTCTAAAGAAACTCAAAACACAAAAGTTGTAGGTCTTTTCGTCAGCTTTCCAACGCATCTTGAATCACTTTATTCTGAGATCGTACGAGAGAGTTAGAGCCAAAACATCCGAGGTAGTACGAACTGGCTCGCATGGCTGCGAGCCACCAAATGGTGACTCGCACCCATGCGAGTCACCAAATGGTGGCTCGCACAAAGAAGTGATATTTCGACCATGTTGTGATTTGATTCTGAAGAAACTCAAAACACAAAAGTTGTAGGTCTTTTCGTCCGCTTTCCAACACATCTTAAATTAACTCATTCCGAGATCGGACGAGAGAGTTAGAGCTAAAACACCCGAGATAGTACGAACTGGCTCGCATGGCTGAGAGCCACCAAATGGTGACTCGCACCCATGCGAGTCACCAAATGGTGGCTCACACAAAAAGTGATATTTCGGCCATGTT
>NW_017976143.1:0-1355 GCF_001876935.1 Asparagus officinalis
CTTAGTACATTCAGGATAACCCATTTACCGGGAAGTTCCTTGAAGAATATTACACTTAATATTCTAAAGAACAACCCAAAATTATTTTCTCCACCAAAATCCCTCACTGATCAGTTTCAATTGATAGTGGGTCCACCAAAAATGTCCATCTGACCCTCTTGACTCTGTCCATAGATAAGAAGGTCCCCTTTCAGATCAGAGTCTCCTTTCGATAAACGAAAGAACTCCTTTCTCTTCTCTTTGGTTAAATCCCCTCATGGCTAGGACCAAAGTTGAAACTTCACTTCGATAAACGAAGAACTCTTTTTCCCAATTTAGATAATCAATCCTATAAAAGGCAAGTTTATCTAAATTTTCCAGATTCTCGGAGTGGAGATCCCACTTCTAGTTTCTTTTGCGCTGGAAATAGAATATAAAATTCTTCCTTTCCAGAATCAGGGAATAGAATATAAAATTCTTCCTTCCTTGTTTTCCGGGTTTGCCTTCACCCTAAAAGAAGACTGGGAAATAGAATATAAAATTCTTCCTTTCCCGCACCGATCTTTCCAAATTTTGTTAATATAGAATTCATCTTAGGAAGTTTATCCCGAATCCTAAGCAGGGATAAGTCTGCGCCTAACACGCGCTGCCGGTTTAGTCTTTTTCCGTAGAAAAAGACACCAGAGTTCGATTCTGGGGTATTCTATCCTGAAACCTAAGTAAGGATAAGTCTGCGCGTAACCTGCGCTGCCGGTTAGTTCTTAACCGTTGAAAAGAACACTCGCCCGCATATTCAACATTGCGGCAGGCTGTTATTAATAACACCAAAATCCATGCCTTACACGCATGGGGAATTTCATCCTGAATCCTAAGAAAGGATATGCCGACGCCTAACACGCGTCGCCGGTTTAGTCTTTCGCCGTAGAAAAAGACACCAGAATACCAGTCTGGGGTATTTTATCCCGAAACCTAAGTAGGGATAAAGTCAACACCTAACACGTGTCGCCGGGTAGCCTATTCCCGTAACAATGGCGAAGTCTATGTATTCGACATCATAGCACGGTTGTTATTAATAACACTAAAATCCATGCCTTACACGCATGGGGAATTTCATCCTGAATCCTAAGAAAGGATAGGCCGACGCCTAACACGCGTCGCCGGTTTAGTCTTTCTCCGAAGAAAAAGACACCAGAGTTCGATTCTGGGGTATTTTATCCCGAAGCCTAAGTAGGGATAAGTCAGCGTCTAATACACGTTGCTGGGTAGCCTATTCCCATGACAATGGTGAAGTCTACATGTTCGAAGTTGTAGCACAAAGTCTAAGGGAGTTCATTCCTTTAGCGCAATGTTACATGCGAACGGATTTAGACAATCCG
>NW_017976144.1:0-1354 GCF_001876935.1 Asparagus officinalis
GAACATTGTCTTCAGATCGTTAATGTGGTCGTTTTTATCACGACTCTTAACGACTAGGTCATCAACGTAACATTCGACTGTCTTTCTAAGGTGTTCTTGAAAGATCTTCGTCATTGCCCGTTGATACGTAGCACCGGCGTTCTTCAAACCGAAAGGCATAACGGTATAACAGAATACACCCAGGGGTGTTCTGAATGCTGTGTGCTTTTCATCATCCGGGTGCATCTTGATTTGATTATACCCAGAAAATCCATCCATGAATGACATTCTCTCAAACCCGCATGTGTTGTCGATAATGACGTCCGTAATCGGTAGGGGAAAATCATCCTTGGGGCATGCTGTATTCAGATCTCTGAAGTCAATACAGATTCTGATTTTTCCGTTCTTTTTGAGGACTGGAACGATATTGGCCAACCATTCAGGATGTTGTTCCTCTCTGACAAAACCCGAGTCAATTAGCTTCTTAACTTCAGCTTCTATTGCCTCCATAATTTGCGGACGAAACCGTCCTTGTTGTTGCTTGACAGGTTTAGCATCCGATTTTATGTTAAGGGTATGCATTGCTACATTTGGGTTGAGTCCTGGCATATCTTCGTAGTTCCATGCAAAAACGTCGATATACTCTTTAACGAGGGCAATTAATTCCTCTTTTTCATCTGGTGGAAGATCACCGCTGATAAATATAGGCTTCGGATTATTTTCGTCACCCATATTAACTTGAACCACTTTATCCTCGGTAGGAGGTTCTCTTTGCTCAAATCGATCACCGTATTGGATATTCATGTAATGCATCCATGGATCTTCCCAAACAGGTAACTGATCGTCTTCTTCTGTTGTGGAAGGGTCAACCGTCGCCATGTTCGACATTAGGGATTTGAATCTTTCACCAATGCTCACGTCAGAATCCCAATTTGAAGTATCGGATGAATGTCCACTCCTGTCTATTAATTGGTTAATAATCTGTTGGCCATAATCGTCTTCGGATGAAGCATAACCCAGACCTCTATTACGACTGTAGTAATTATCTGGTTTTCCTTTTGGTACATAGGTAGAACGGGGTGGAACCCTAATACCTTGACCAAAATAAAGGCCTTCACCAAGTGAAAGGTCATAGCCTCGACTCATCATATAATCATTCGCTTGAGAACTATACCGAGAGAAGTGTCGCCCGGGTTTTTCTTCATCCGAATTACTATCTAAGAAATGATCTGGAGTGGGGGATGATTCCCCTTTTCTAAAGATTATCTATTTTTCACCCCCTGCCTTTGCGGGTAGGATCATAGTGGTTCCAGATGAGCTTTGAAGGTGTTTCGTCGCCGTACAAGACGAACGAAGTGGCATATGTAGACTAGAG
>NW_017976145.1:0-2488 GCF_001876935.1 Asparagus officinalis
GACGCGATTATTAGACGCACTTAGCACTTTGCACGCTTGCCGCTGCCGCTTAAATGTTATATTTTTTAAACATTTAGAAGTGTTGCGTTCAGGGCAACTTTGAGGACTTATCGCTCTATTGACGAGAGTCGATAAGGTAGAAGTGTTGCGTTCAGGGCAACTTTGAGGGCTTATCGCTCTATCGACGAGAGTCGATAAGGTAGAAGTGTTGCGTTCAATAGAGTCGATAGGACTTATCGCTCTATTGACGAGAGTCGATAAGGTAGAAGTGTTGCGTTCAGGGCAACTTTGAGGACTTATCGCTCTATTGACGAGAGTCGATAAGGTAGAAGTGTTGCGTTCAGGGCAACTTTGAGGACTTATCGCTCTATTGACGAGAGTCGATAAGGTAGAAGTGTTGCGTTCAGGGCAACTTTGAGGACTTATCGCTCTATCGACGAGAGTCGATAAGGTAGAAGCGTTGCGTTCAGGGCAACTTTGAGGACTTATCGCTCTATCGACGAGAGTCGATAAGGTAGAAGTGTTGCGTTCAATAGAGTCGATAAGGTAGGAAAGTTGCCCTGCATAAGGGAGGCGGCCAGCGGCTGAGAGGACTCAGCAGAGCCAGGATTCTTCTCTCTTTGCTTCGCTCAGAGGAAATTCCCTCCACTCTCTCTCTCTCTCTAGAATCCCAGCTTCTCTCTCTCTCTCTCTCTCTCGATAACCCACAAAAAGAATTAGTGTTCAAGGTAACTTGAAAGCCAACCTCATGGCCGGTACATGTGTGCCACAGCTGGGAACTAGCCCACATTTAATGCTTAGATCACCATCCCGACAAGTAGCAGCGTGTTGTTTCACAGATAATTCGAAGGTCTCCCATTTTGGTACGTTGAGTAGAGACAAAGGATTGACATCCTCAAAAGCGAGCTTCTTTGCTCCAGTCTCTATATATTCCTTCTTTAAACATGGACCATCTCAAAACTTGCATCGTCGTAAGGGATCTCGGCTTATTGTCAGGGCTAATGCTGATTACTATTCTGTCCTTGGCGTGTCAAAAAATGCCAGCAAATCTGAAATAAAAAGTGCTTATCGGAAGCTCGCAAGGAATTACCATCCAGATGTGAACAAAGAATCTGGAGCAGAACAGAAGTTCAAGGACATCAGCAATGCTTATGAGGTATTATCCGATGATGAGAAACGATCTCTGTATGATAAATATGGAGAAGCTGGCCTCAAGGGCTCCGGTATGGGAATGGGGGCTGTCTAAAAATCACAATAGATAGCTGATCCCCATCAAACACCGATTATGGAAGTTACAATCTGACGACTTCCAGAAGGCTACAATTTGAAGACTTTCACGTAGATCACTGAAGGTAAAAACAAGAGAGAGATGTTACCTACCGTGTTGAAACCGAGTCAAAAACCGCGGTCCGCCGTTCCTGACAGTGAATTCTGCAATTCACACAGGCCCCGTGTTGGAAAAGCTTGAAACGCATCGTCTGGCAAGCTCGGACGCGCGTAATAGAACTGGCGTTTGCAGCGTTGGAATCTACGTCTAGCTGCGCTTTGCAAGCGATCTGGAAGCTGCAGTCTGGCGGTGATTTGAGCCTGGCGTTTGGCGGCGATTTGAGCTGCGCTCTGCAGCGATTGGAGCTCGCTTGGGCAGCGATTGAGCTGCGTTGACTGCGGTATGAGATGCCGTGACTGGCGTTCGTGGCTATGAACACGATGCGTCTTGATGCTGTGTGCGGTGGAGACTTCACAGTTTGATTTCGAAGAGACGCATCCGATTCTGTTAGTCTGCTTCTGTCGAAGCGTTACAAAATCTCATTTGTAATCTTTGCTTTTAGCGCTCTGATATATGAGAGTTCGTCAGACTTGTAACTCCCAGATGTTGATCTATGAAGGCGTAAACCAGAGCTCTCACGGTTGTCGTGAATGTCGTCAGATTGTAAGCCTTCAGTGATCTACGTGAAAGTCTCAAAATTGTAGGCCTTCTGGAAGTCTCAGATTGTAACTTCGCATAATCGGGTTTGATGGGGATCAGCTAATCTACTGTGAATTTTAGACAGCCCCCATTCCCATACCGGAGGCCCTGAGCGGCAGCTTCTCCATATTTATCATACAGAGATCGTTTCTCATCACCGATAATACCTCATAAGCATGCTGATGTCCTTGAACTTCTTGTCTGCTCCCAAAGATTCGCTCTTGTTCACATCTGGATGGTAATTCCTTGCGACGGCTTCCGATAAGCACTTTTTATTTCAGATTTGCTGGCATTTTTGACACGCCAAAGACAGAATAGTACATCAGCATTAGCCGACAATCAAGCGCGAGATCCCCTACGAACGAATGCAAGTTTTGAGATGGTCCATCGTTATAAAAGAAGGAATATATAGAGCACTGGACAAAGAAGCTCGCTTTTGAGGATGTCAATCCTTTGTCTCTACTCAACCGTACCAAAATGGGAAGACCTCTCGATTCATCTTGAAACAACACGCTGGCTACT
>NW_017976146.1:0-1353 GCF_001876935.1 Asparagus officinalis
AGGACAGACACCTGTCATCTTAGGAAGACCGTTCTTAGCCACTTCTAATGCTCTCATCAACTGTAGAACAGGTCAAATGAAGCTGTCTTTTGGCAATTTGACTGCTGATCTCAACATTTTTAATCCAGGGGACCAACCAAATAATCAGCCTCTAGAAATAAACTACATTCAGGAAAGATCAGAAGAAGAAGAAGAAGAGTGTGATTTAAGTTTTGAGGAAATTTTTGATGAAGAGTTAGAGTTTTTAGAAGAAGCAGATCAGGTCCTTGAGAATAATAAAACTGTGTTAAACAACTCTTTCTTGATGAACTTAGATTCTTGGAGAATAATCAACAACCAAATTTTCAGAACTTCACAGAAGAATTGGTTGTTGGAAAACAAAACTTCACAGTACAAGAGCCTAAGTTCATTAAGAAATACAAAATGCATGACACCAATAATACCTACCTTACCTTATTGCATGAATTACTGAACACCCTGAAATGCTTGGAAATTCACATTATTGATTATATCATTCTAAATTTGTTTAAAATCCGGGGAAGAATTTTCAACAGTAAGGTAGGATTCAATGTAGAACAAGAACTCTTTATGTTGAATATTTTATTCTACATTGTTTATTTTGTTGACTTCAAAATAATAAAAATAATTTATTCTTCTCTCATTTGAGAGTTTCTTGTTCAGTTCTTAAAAAAAAAAGAAAAAAAAATGAAGAAAAAAAAAGAATAAATTTTTGATTTCATCCTCCTCAGACCAAAGGTAATTGCAGATTTTTATCAGCCGACCAAATGTAAGTGCTTCACTTCTTATCTGCTTTACTTTATGCATCATAGAGTTTGCATTGAGGACAATGCAAAATTTAGGTGTGGGGGTGGGAATTAGTTATTTTTTTCTCTTTATTTTATATTTTTAGTTACATTTTTGTTTTTTCCCCCTTTTTCTTTAAAAAATTATAAAAATATCGTCACTTGCCAAATTGATAGAGTTATGTAATAATTGATTTATTTGATAAATTTGAAATTTTCTAATCCCTAGTTAGTTATTTACTTAAGTTCACCTTTTATGATAACTCTAAATAAATTTCTTAAGAAATGATTTTCAAAGTAGTATACTTTACTTAAGCCTTAACTTGGACTTTTATTTAAAATAATAAAAATTGTGCATGCTTAACTTAGAGTTGAAAATAATTTTTTCAAAGTGTCTTGATTTACATATTTTCAAAATATATATACAAAAAAAAAAGAAAAAAAAAGAAAAAGAAGAGTGCGAAAAATGGGCACCAAAAACGAAAAAAAAAAAAAAACTCTTGAATTCAAGGTGATTCTATCTTATAAAGCCTAAGCTGACCGAGTAATT
>NW_017976147.1:0-1353 GCF_001876935.1 Asparagus officinalis
ATAGACTATTACAAGAGTGTACAATGGAATCATTAATGAAGAAAGCAACGAATTTCCCCGCGAACAGGGTGAATTTTCAGAAACGCGGTCCTCGCGTTGGGCCAACATTCAGCTTTCACGTAAGTGTGCTCGACGTATGGATCTTCTTCGTCTGCGAGCGGCGTTCTTCTTGGCTTGTTTCAAAGCCTTAGCAGCAGCGTCGTTGACGCTCATGGAACTCGTCTCCTCCAGAGGCCGTTTGTGGCCCGAAGTATGTCCGGCTGACGCGGAGGTGGGATCTTCAACTAGCAGAGCTAGTTTGAGTTCCTGGCCGAAGGAGAGGGCTTTCCTCGGCACTTCAACAACAGAATTGACCTTCTTGGAGGTCTCGCGGACATCGTGCTTAGCCTTGGGGCTAAGCGATCCTGAGGATAAGACTTCCTCGTACTTAGCTTGATCAAACTCTACGACAAGAGTTTCTACAGTCATCCCCATGAGGTGGACGTCGGACTGCGCCACCACTTCCTCGTCGGAAAAGCTAGTCCCCAGCGGAGTCGCCATCTTTTATTTGTAGGAAAAATTGCAAAGAAGAGAATAAAGAAAATTGACTTGGATTCCTTTGATCTCGAAAAAGAGAAGAAACGAATTTGATTCTCTCCTTTGTTTAAAACTGGGTTCTTCTCGGTAGCGATGGAATGCCTCCTTCGATTGCTCGCGTCGAATTTGCTCTCCGTTGACGATCCGACCGTCTTTTATCTCGTGGGAACGATGAACTTCTGTGAAAAATTTTATAAGTAACTCTTCAACGAGTTTAAGAACTCTGAACGAGTTAGAACTCTGTTAACCGAGTTGTTAGAACCGAAAATTCGGTTAATGACCAAGCTGATATTCTGTTGTTGGAGAATCCTCTCAGATTTGATCTTCTGAATTTGATTCAAAAATCCTATCTCCAAGGATTTTACTGCTGCTGCTGTTGAATCACCAAACCTGAGTGGTTGAGATCCTCCAGATCCAACCTGCTGCCAACTCTTCCGTTCCAAAAAGCCAGCCCTTAACTCAGTTGAGTTTGTTGAGCTTTTATAGGTGGATAAGAGGCTGTAACTGCCCTCTAAATCCGCTCCTAAGTGGGCATGATTTCCTCAGATCGTGGGGAAACAGTTCTGAAACCGTTCGACTTGTATTTGAACGAGTCAAACGCTCAATCTGGCGTTCAAAGCCCAACGTCGCCTCTTAGAATTGAGACGCGAGGTTGGGTATTGGCTGAACATCATTGAAGGCGAGGGTCGCTCGCGTTTTGGTTTGTTATAGTTTGGGAACGTGGGGGTCGGTGTTGGTTGAACCCCTACGAACGCGAGGGTCGCTCACGTTTAGCTT
>NW_017976148.1:0-9751 GCF_001876935.1 Asparagus officinalis
TACAAATAAATTGGCGAAATTAATACAAGAAAAGATAATCTACTCTATCAAATTAAAGTGCAGATAAAAAGACAGAAAGTAAATCTACACTAATACAAGCATGAATTTTAAATCTAACTAATTAGCAATAATAAAGAATTACTAAAAAGAAATAAAAGAGAAGAAATAGCAAGCTCTTCAAATTGCTCTTGCAATTCCATCCTCATCAATTCAACAGAGGAGAAAGAACAAATTTAAAAGAGAAAAAATTATTTTTATATTGACAACTATAAGTCGAAATTTTAGAAGGCCTTCTCAAGTAAGAGTAGCCCTCCGCTCTCAAAAGAGTTTACAACGAAATTTTGCACTACCCCCTTAACCCCTCACTCTCTAGCCCATATTTATAGGTAATACTTCAATCTTGAATATGAGCCATTGGATTTGTCTTAAGCCGCCAATGCACAATCTCACCTTGATTAATTTTGATTTCAAAAGAAGAATCAAAAATCTAATTCTTGAGGCACATTTCCGGTCCTCAATTCCAGTGCATATTTGTTTTTCAAACAATTAAAGCTCTGCAGGCCCCATCAAGTCAATGAAAGCAATCGCAAGTCGGCACAAGACTTTTGATTTTCCAATGTAGCATGATAATTTCTCACAGTTTTATTACATATTTGTATACCCCTCATTATCTATTTAATAGTGAATAGAATATATCACTAATGAATTGTTTTTTATCTTTTAATTTGGCAGGTTAATGAAGAATAATCTCCACTCCCACCTCTCAACAAAAAAACCTGATTAAATAAGAAATGAAGCCAATTGGAAAATAATTATCCAATTAATCCAAAAGCCAAGCTAAGAAAAAAGAAAACCCAAGAAATGCTAAAGCCCAAATAAATACATGAACGAATCAAGAAGCCCAAAAGCCGGAAGCAAAGCCCAAAATCCAAGCCAAAAGCCATAGAAGGGAACTCTGCGGACAGCAAAGAAGGAGAAGGCAGGCATCGGATGCCTGGCATGCGATGGCAGGCGAATCGATGCTGGCATCGATACCCGCATCGATGCCTGCTCGAGCCTGTAATTGATGCTGCATCGATACCTGGGCAGATCTGTTCACGAATCTACAGGCTGAAATTTGTTGTTTTTGGATAAGATTTCAATCCAATGGCTCTCAATATCAACTTGATGTACTATAATAGGGGTAGAGAAGTGAGGGGTTAGAGGTGTAAAAATTTTATAAAACTCCTTTGGAAGGAGGAGCGGCTACTCTTAATGAGACAGGCGTTCAAAATTGTAATCTTTAATTTACATTATATATAATTTTTAAAGACCCCTTTAAATATTTCTTCTCTTCTTGTTGGACTGATCGAACTTATCGAGATGAAGAATTATTAGAGTTTGCATTTTCTTTCCTTTATTCTCTTTTATGTTGCCATTTGTTATTTGGTACTCGTATACATTTAGGTATGTCAGAATATTATTGCTTTCTATCGGGTGGGTGCTTCGTAGTTTTATGATTTTGATATTAAGCGACAATTTTTCTAATTTCGTTAAAGATAGCCAGTGGAGCTTAGAGTGACACATCGTCTTGCTTAAGATTTATTTTATCATATAGAAGTTTGAATTTTTTGTCTTGAGTTTAAAGATCCAGCTGTTATGTTCTTATCTTGTTTTATCTTATTGCTTTCTTTGCTTCATATATCAGGATGATGTTTAAATGCACGCTAGTCTGCGGTCTACAAATAGTTTAGATTTTTATTTTCTTTGTAGTTAGATTTATTTCTTGTTCATAGTTTAGATTTTTCTTTTCTTTTCTTTTTATTTTTGTAATTAGTTCTTTTTCTTATTTTCATTTCTTAAGATGTGAATTTAATTCTTGTAAGAATCTTGGAATTGTATGAAACTAGTCTAATTTCCATTATATTGTATGAATTATTCTCTTGTATTTAAAATGTTCATGTTTAGGATAATCAACTAGAGAACTAATCGGTAGAAGAAAAATTTGATAATCTATGCTTTCCTTAAATGGTTTGATAGGTTATGCTTATGAATTCTAGGATTATTATCATGTTGATTGTTCTTATCATGAATAGTAATTTTAACTTAGATGATAATTTGATAGGTTACACTTTCCTTAAATGGTTTGATAATCTATGCTTAATAAATCGAAGTTGAAATATGATAAAAAGAGAATAGTTTATATTTTGTAATTGAAATTGGTTAGTGGATTATATTCTAGATTTCTTACTTCTTTTGAATCCTTCATCTTAACTTTCTTAAATTTTCTTTTCATTCTTAGTTTTATTTCTTGATTTTATTAATTCATATTTCTTGCCTTGTGATTTCATTTATTCTTTAATTCTTCCATCTCTCCTCTAAAAATCAATTTATTATCTTTTGCAAATATTCACAATAATCACTCATCACATTCACACTTATTCTTTATTCCTAATTGTCACGCACAAAATATAAGAACCAAGTTTAATAATCTCTTAAAATCACCTTCTTCGTGGGATCGATATCTTTTTATACTATAACTTGATAAGTTGTGCACTTGCAATTTTGGTACATAATTATGCCACATCAGGACAGCGAAAAATTCTTAATTGTAGTTATACACCACTTCACTAAGGGGATAGAAGCAAAGCCACTTGAGAAAATTGGAGAAAGTAATACCACAACTCACCTAGAAATTGGTCATTAGTAGATTGGAGTACCAGTAACTATTATAACTAATAATGACACTCAATTTGACAGCAAGGGCTTCTATAATTTTTGTGAAAAGTAGAAAATACAACTCAAGTTTGCATCAGTAGCACACCCCAAGTGCAATGGCTTACCAGAAGTGACAAATAAGTGCCTACAACAAGCACTAAAGAAGAGGGTGGACCATGCAGTGGGGACCTGGGTCGATGAACTCCATGGTATTTTATGGTCATACTAAATAAGTCACAAAAACATCATAGAAGAAGCCCCATTCCGCTAACATACAGAGCACAAGCAGTTATCTCGATAGAAGTTAGGATGTCTGTAGGCATATAAAACTGCTTATAGGTCCCTTAGCACAGCTCGGCACAAACCGACGAACCAACGAGGGTACCAACGAGCGCGAGATCGAGACGACAATCGCACGGAACAACGGAATGAATCCACCGCGGTTGCAGAATCAAGCTAACGAAGTTGGAGGAATCAACGAGTCATCCAACGGAGCGGACTCGCGACATCCCAGATCGAAATCAAGATCAGTTTCGGACTCGAACTCAGAAGCGAGACTGCCAAATCCAGGAATTCAGACTTACTTGCCAATATTAGATCAAAATCAGAGCCTCGATCACGAATCACGCGGACAAAACCGGAAAACAGACACAACACAAACAACGAAATGAGTAAACCCAGAGGGCTCGGCCAAACCGAAGCGCCTCAAGGTGGCGTCGCCAAAACAAGCCGCCTTCAAGTTGCGCTCGGCCCAACGGCCGAGCCACCCTGAGGTGGCTCAGTCGGTGGCCAGCCACCTTGGGGTGGCTTGGCCAAGAGCGAGCCACCTCAAGTCGGCTCGGCCACCAGTGCGGCACCTTAGAGGTGCAGCGACGTTTCCTGTGCGCTCCGGGACAGTTCAGAAGAGCCTTATGAAATAGGCTAGGCATTGGCTCATTTTCAAGGTGTACATTTCAAGAGCCAAAACTCTGCCGGATTGAAAGCGAACTCGCGAGCTTTGAAGACTTGAAGACGTTGCACATTATCGGCATCTGCATCCTCGGGCGAGCATCCATCGCGCAAAAAGCAGGATTTCGCTAGAGCGAAGAAAGAACAGATCTCGAGATCTACACGAGCATACACACTCCAGATCTAAGCTTGGGTCTTATATCTCGAATCGAGCGATAGCTTCCCTTAGTGAAACTAATCTCCTCCCGCGCTATTATGCCCTTCGTGGAAATACCCGTATTAATCGTGTTAGAGTCCGACCGGGATCTAGAATTCGCGCGGATGGCACGGATTAACCCGGCGTTGGCAAAAAGAACCCACAAGATAGCAAGACGCAACGCAAAATCAGGAGCTCGCGTATTGCTGACACAAACAGGAAAAGTTGTGAATCTTTGTTAATTTTTCTTGATTTTCATTGAAACCGCGATCTAAAAAAGACCGGATCTTTGTAACTCAAAAAAGCTGTTATTAATGATTGACAAATGGAATCGAATTACAAAGAAAGACGACGATTTGTCTCGGGCAACAAATCTGGCGACCACAGTGGCGAGGGCCCGCTGATCTCCTTGTCGAGATCGATACGTCCGCCAACGCGGAGTTCCTATCCCGGTTCATGGAGGAGGTCGGTACGAATCTCGACCAAGCCAAGTTCGGGAGTACGTCGTCCCGTCCGGGTCTACCTCCCCCCGCCAAAAGTCCCAATAAGTCTCCTCCGGAGAAAAAGAAGTTCGTTGGTCGACTCTATATTCGAAGCTGCCGAGAAGCAACGAGCTCTCAACGCAGCTGACGCGCAAAGTCGCGTCCAGATGAATATTCCACCGACTCCAACCAGGCAACCTCTACTCCCGCGCGCCACCGCCTCCACTATTCAGGGCGGTTGTGACTCTCTCAAGGAGCCGCCAGAGCGCGGCGTCAACGCCGTTGCCGCGGCAAACCGCTAAGGCGATGGAGTCTACGGACGGATTCCGCTACAACGCGGATTGAAGAATGCGAAGAGGCAAACAGCCTCAACCGCCAATGAACGGCGGACTCTTTCCAAACCGCCAAAGAACGAATGGGTCCGCTGTCATAACGGAACCATTCGCACACTTGCAAGAGCTATTCGCAGGCGCGCTGATGTAAAGCGCAGCGACGGGCTCAACTCGCGGACAGCCCGTTAGAAAGCCTGCAAAAGGAGGCAGGCGAAGAAGCCACCATCAACCACCAAGGTCTGGAAGCCTAAGTCTTGAAGAGTAGCAGACCTCAGGCCAAAAAAGCAACCAGTGCAGCCTTCTAAGCAAGGTTCAAACTCCCGGCGAATCAACCAAAAGTCGCCTGTTAGTTCCGTATGGCCTACTCCGGGAGATCATTGCAGATCATCCCGAAGGAAGAAGCCAGTTTTGGAGCGCCTCAGTCCAGTTCCCGACGAGAGAGCGCAAATCTGCCATTCCGAGGCGTTTGGCCCGAGAAGTAAAGCCCAAACGATGTCAACACACTGGGGTCGCCGTCACTCCAGGTATGACTAAAAGAGGCTCAAAGGCAGTCGCGCGACTAACTGTACCGAGTCGAAGTCCAAGAGCGCGCTGAGGACTCGCGCCACACGAAGGACGTTTCTAGCCGTGTAACCTGTTGAAAGCCAAAGAAGCCGATCCAACTCAGGATGGAAACATTATCATCTGATAATGATAGCTGGTTACCTGAGAAGCGTGGCCCGCGCCACGAATAGGGTTATCCGTACTGTCAAGATGACGAGTTGTATTATCGTGCTGGGTACGAACGAGAACCAGGAAGAGGCCCGTCCCGGAGAACAGGAAATTTCAATGTCTCCTTGTTCTAACTCATTGGGCGGATTGTGCTGAATGCAATTGCATTAAGGCCTCCCCGAAAGAGTTCAGTTTTTGCAAAAGGACTTAGTGCGGAGACGCCAAAACCAAGCCTAGGCGCTTCCCTTCAACGAAGAAAAGGGTGATTGAAGATCGTGCGAGAATTTCCCTAGCGGTCCACTATACCCAACCGTGACGAGCAAGGGAAACATCGGACGAGATGATTTCGAGTCGATTCTAAGAGCCTCCCGACCGTTTAGAACCCGTCTACAATCCGGAACCATTCGAACGAGCACCGTATGGTAGCCGGGTCGACAAGACGCCCTTCAGAAGATAAGAATCTTGATCCCGCTCCTGCTGCGGTTTGCATCAAGTATAATACAGATTCCAGCGAGGACAACCCCGCCCACGGACGTATGATAAGTGCGGCAGCAGAGGCCAAGATGCTGGAAGACGCTTGGTCTAGCAGAAAGAAAGTTTCTAAGTTTGGATGAGAATGGTCATGCTAGCTAGATGAGAGAAATGCAGTGGACCAACAAATCCAAGCATATGGGACCAACAAGGCGCAGAATCGTTCGTACCCGGGTTAATCTGGAAGAGAGGATACAAAATGCTCAGTAATACCAATGGTCATCCTGTCAATGCAGGGGTGTAACGACGAATGCAATGAAGACACAGTGCCGAAATTCGAAGATCAAGAACCTTCGAGAGCAAAGATTCAACACATGATCTCCGCTCAAGAGACGATGAGAAAACAGGAATTCCTTGCCCATACCCAAGATGGAATCAATCCATATCCGGCGAGTTAATAATTAACTTCACGCGTTTTAATGGATGGGTTCACCTACCAGCATTATTGACTGTTACTTTCAATCGCACTATGGGGTATCTCTGGTAATTGAGCCTCTGATGGTCGGATTCATTCGTCGGCACTTTCCGCGGATAGCCGCCGCTTCGATTCCGTATCGCCGCTCAAGACAGAATTCGCTAGCGTGAACAGCTGGTGATTGACATGGATGACCAAAGTTACCTGGCAATTCATTCGTGACGACACGGACGGTATCTATTCGGATTCGTTGCTCGGATGAGAAAGCAGAAAGAACGGAGAGTATAGTCGACAGCCTTCGTCAAAAGGCGTCCGGAACAAGCGATATAATTTCCGGACTTACGATACGAGAATTCATCCTCCAGGACGCCAGCACAACCTCAGCGTTGACGTTTCGATTATTAATGCTAGAAGCAATCCGGGACTAGCACCATCTAAGACATGGAGGACTGAAAGTCCGGGGAGAGCAAGCTGAGCGATTCATCAAGAGGAAGAAGCCCAGAGAGCGCCAACCCGGCGACAAGTGCTCCAAAGCAAAAACTGTCGTCCCACGGGAAGTAAGGGACATGCCTAATGCAGTGATGCTAATCACCTTTCAATGTTCGCCAAACCTCACGCAACAGCAGCCACAGCAACAAGCCCCATAACATTCGAGGGCGAATGGCAACAACGGCCTCAGAAGCAGATACATCTCGGACCCGAGGTATTCTAAAGTGTACTCCTTCAAGGATGACGAAGTCCCGGCATGCTTTCAAATACCTGTTGGAGAGAGAAACAAACAAAATCCAGCTGCCGGCGATCGTGGATCAAGAAGGGGCGACAATAGTTTGACGCGAGCCCGAAGTATTTGCGCATACCATAGAGCGGTTCCATCAGCCAACAAGTACGTGTTCCACCTCAAGGACAAGATCCAGGGCGCTAATTGGATGTAAGGGTTTATAACCCCGAAGGCCGGCCAAGAACCTGGAGCAAACGCAGTATCAATCAGCTTTGTATCGTGTGCCCACAACGTGGTTCAAAACCGGAGCTCACATATAGTAGAGCATGGATGAAGACAGTAAACGATGACCACAATGAAGCGCCAAAAGGGTTGTGCCAATACAGCCCCCAAACGGTGAAATCCTCTGGTTCATCAGCCGCATCTGCATTGAAGGTATGAACAATGGCCGGATCGTCATCAAGAAGAAGTCCAGAAAGGCTTGCTGTCGGAGAGTTCTGCCATCCAGGCGGAGAGAGACGAAAGAATCCCCACTTTTTCCGCTCTCTGAAGAGAACAAGAAGTTTTGCCGACCACCGAACGACATACACTTGACGAAACTATCCGCTACCTGAGTGAGCAAGGGGCACTGGAGAACAAGACTGGGACCAGCCAGAAACTCTCACAGAGGATGAGAGGTATTACAAGTCCCACACGGGTAAAGAAGCGACAACACGGGTAGTATAAATACATAAAAGAAAAGATAGGCCCCAAGAGTTAATGCTATACACAATCTACGAATGTAAAATACAGGGGCTGCAAACCGAAGCAGTCTCTTTCAGTCGACCGATTGCGAAGAGACAACCGGAAAGCTCGACATTGCGCGCAGCTCGATATTGTATGGCCAGCAACTAGCCAACATTCCAGCACGCGATAATAAACGTTGTATGAGTGTGCTGCGCTTATCAAGGAAACCAGAGAGCGTGCAATGAAGCTTTGGCCATTCAGAGGGTTTTCGGACTCAGTCAAACCGTACCTGAAATCCAGAAACGCCTGATCAACAATGTAAATAGCGACCAGAACTTCCCTGCATTACTTTCACCAAAGAGATATGCAGACGAAAGAATTGCGAACCCGCATCACGATCGACACGCCGATACTACTTCGTCGACATTGGCTCCAGTAAAGTCAACAGAATCCAAGTGGAATCCGGGTTCTGGCTCGTGACTATTGATGCCGCTTCGACTTGATGCATTTTCTGCATCCCAGGTAAGCAAAGGTTGGGTCCACCAAGGCACTGTTATCTCACGATTCAACACATAGATGGATGCAAGACCCTTGGCGTAAGATCCGGGAGATAAGTGTGTCAAATGGGGATGTTGAAGACAGTAATGTCACGGTGCTATGTACTCGAGACACCTGCCAGACTTTCGTCACTTATATTGGGATCACCTTGAATCCATTAAGTAACTGTAATTTCGACTCAACTCTCCGATCAGTGTCGAAATTAAGTCGGCACTATGAATGAGGTTAGACGCGTGGTCGGCGCGGAAGGAGCAACCATGCAAAGCGTATGGAAGTTTTTCACCGATTCTTCCTTTA
Organism: Asparagus officinalis; assembly: GCF_001876935.1. Taxonomy (NCBI): domain Eukaryota; kingdom Viridiplantae; phylum Streptophyta; class Magnoliopsida; order Asparagales; family Asparagaceae; genus Asparagus; species Asparagus officinalis. The sequence continues at coordinate 8,612 of NW_017976148.1, forward strand.
CTGGTAACGCAATCAAGAATACTGCAAACCATCGGCCCAGCTGCGGCCACAGACAGCGACGAGGAAAAGCTTATCTGAAGCGGATTCATTCTACAGATGGTGCTTTTGTTCTTAAATACATGTGTACCTTTGTAATCGAATGCCTTGACGGATGACCAATCGTCAGAATGGAGCGTTGGTACTGGCAGCTTCGATAGTTGCCGAATAAATCATGATTTAGAGGACTCCTTGTCTCCTTGATGATGCGATAAAAGGATTGTATGATTATAACCCAAGATTTGATGCTTGTCCGCGCCGTCCATTCTTACGTGACGAAGTAGAATTCTCAGCATCTTTATTCGCCGTAACAAGCCCGAATTATTCATGCCACGGATAGATCAGCGGGACAAAAAGAATGATTATGGTAGAGCGAAGAAAATCTTCGGTTATCCATATCATTGCCCTAAGTGAAGATGAAACGATTGACAAACCTGCGCCAGCGATTTGTCTTAAATATTATCGGACAAGCCGGCGCGAATGCTCCTCAAAGTCCGTCACCACCTACCGTCTCCGCTCCGTATACACACCTTCTGAGGGAGAGAATCGTCGCTGACTATTCATCAGACCTCCACCGATCCGATCGTCGTGTCCTCGTAACGTGCACCCTGACTATCTTACCACAGTATAGCGTTTTATTGCATAATTAAACGGCAGTATAGATACCCAAGCAGAAGATTCTCACATAATAATTAACTACAACAAGCTAAGACGCATGTATTGTTGTCTATGCTCTCATCAAGCTAGATCGACTCCCTCAACGAATGTGGTTGGAACAATTATACGCATCAAATTGCTAACAGAAGCTAAGGAGGGTACTGCCAGATTCTTCAGCTGAGGATTCCGAGCAGGAGTTTGGGAGAAATGGATTCAAACCTTAATGTCAAACATGGACCACCAGCCTCGATCAGCTCTACTGTTGGGGATGACGATCACATGCCAACGAGGAAGGACCATTGGTTCATCACCAAACATGCAGTACGGTGATGGTTCGAACAGAGTGCCTGCAGGCAAATTATCACATCATACTAGACCACCAACCGATGCCGCTCCTACGTACTGAAGATCAATTCAATTATGGACAATGAGTCATCCAAACATATT
>NW_017976149.1:0-1349 GCF_001876935.1 Asparagus officinalis
ATGGACTTCTTCATGAATCCCACGGTCGTCGTTATCTCCGACGGCTTCTAGCTGAAGCTGAGCTGTTCCTGAATTGACCCTGCTTCCTAGAGAGGAATTAGGGTCGGGACCACTTGAAATGATTGGGGATTTTCCTTTGTTGACCGTGTTGATGGTCACTTCTAGGGGTTCATCATCTCGAGCAATCGATCCTCTTTGGTGGGAACGCCTTGACTTGGGCTTTGTCGGTCCATCGGAGATTCCCTCGGATATCGAGACCCTCTGTGGAGCGGTCTTGGGGCAGCTACAAGCTGATAATACTGCCCTGATAAATTTGGTACACGGACAGTGAGAATCCGCTTCCCGGGTGTTTCTCTTTCGAGATTCATTCGCACCCCCAGCCTGATAGTACAACTCACTGACTTTGCAGTCGGAGTAACCTATCGGCTGCTCACAGGGGTTCTCAGGTATAACGCGTTCGTCTGTCCGACGCGTCTTCTTCTGAGTAAACACTACCTTGTTGGCCTCTGCAAGAGTCGCACGTTTGGATTCACTCCTTTGTGAGGGTGAAACCTTAACGGGCTCTCGGTATTTTGCATGCATCGCCGAGCTGGAAGTTGTAAGAATCCGTTTGTTAGGAGATTGCGTACGACCCCCAGTCTGGATGTTGGCTTGCGGCTCGTTCAATGATCTCCAGCTCCCTTTGACAAGTGCTTTTCCTCGATTCTCGGGTAGAGCACCGATACGATCCTTCGGAGGATTCTTGAACTTGGGGAAATCCGCGTTGCGGTGGGGCTTTTCCAGAGGTTCGGGATCTGAAATTGACGAAGGTTGGAGAGCAATATTACCTGCTTTTACCTCAGGCGTTGATTTGGCCTTCGGCATCCAAACTCGTTCGGATTTCGGCGATCTCTTAACGGCCTCTCCCTTTAGCATTTCTCGTGCTTTTTGGACCAGGGCTCGGGCATGCGCACGCAAGGCGCGGCGCTTCTGGATTCGCTCCTCGAGAGTAGAACGGGTTCTTTTGACATGAACCCATTTGTTTGTTTCTGCTTCGGAGGAGGGGCTGGTTGTTTGCCGTGGTTGCTCCTGGCGTTGCCTGGATTTTAGATCCACGTTATAGCGGATCCCATCCATTGGCTCCAAAGCCTCGGCCAGCTGACGAGCAAGACGTTGACGCCGTCTTTGTCGTGCTCTCTTTGATAATGCTGGAGTATCTTCAGAAGCCATCTCCTCGGCGGAAGAGGAGCCCGGATCTGCGATCTCGACCATGTTGGACGATGTGGGTACGTCACGTTGTACAAGTGCAGAGGCGGCAATGGGGTCTTGGATTTTTGAACCGAAGGACCTGCAAACATTTATGAAAGAGG
>NW_017976150.1:0-1349 GCF_001876935.1 Asparagus officinalis
CTTCATCTTCTGATGGTAATCTCGTCCGAATCCTACCATAAGTCCCTCAGGTAATGGTTCCGGACTGCAAGTGAGTTAGATACCAAGGTACCAACGGAATTGACTCGGGATTGTCCCCTGTTGATACTCCCTTGCTGGCCATGTTGATGGTGACCTTCGGGAATTCTCTGTCTTTGACTACCCTTCTTCTTCGCTGGAAACGCCTAGGCTTAGCTTTAGACGTTCCGGTGGAGATTCTCTCGAACACCGAAACTCTCCTTGGAGCTTGAGTACAGCAGCATTCTGATAGCACTGCCTTGATTATGTTGGCGCACGGGCAGCGAGACTCCATGTCCTGCACATACTTCTTTCGAGATTTTCCCATACCCCCAGCTCTATAGTACAACTCGTCAGTTTGATAACTGGAGCAACCTATAGAGTGTTGGCATGTATTCCTTGGTAAAACACCATCATCCTCAGATGAGTGTGTTTCCCTTTAGGCATGGGATGTTTTGTTAGTTTTCTCAAAAGTGGCCCGTTTGTTTGCGGAAAAAGTCGCTGTATTCATTGCTGCATTCATTACAACTTTGATCGTTACAATGAAATAAAAAGATAGTCTTTTTATAAGACCGATACACAATGAAAACAAAATAAATGCAACTCCTTTCAAACAAACGCAAGAGCTGTTTGTCATCTCTTGCTTGCGTGGGTCTTTTGCCTGTGACGGGGATGTTGATATCCGTGGACCACCGGGGCACTCAGATCTGGTCCGGATAAATCGGACAGAGCTTCGTTGTGACGGGGATGTTGATATCCGTGGACCACCGGGGCACTCAGATCTGGTCCGAGAAAATCGGGCAGATCTTCGTCTATCCGCGGAGGGATATAGAAGCAGAACTTCGTCGATCCGCGTGAGATCTAGAAGCTATAAGCGTATACCTCGGCTAAAGCGAGGTATTAGCTCTTCTTAGTATTAACGCTAAAGGCTAATACTAAGGATCAGGGGGAACGGGTGATGAAGGCTCTGATGAAGAACTCTCCTCTCCTTGTTGAAGCGCACGGGCACTCTTCACTGCAGCAGGGCTTCGCCAAGGCTCTCCAAAAATCCTCCCTCTTCCAAATGAGGTAAGGGGGTCTATTTATAGGCAAATGGGGGCTTGGGGCGTCTGCACAAATCCAGGACACCCCAGGGGTGTCTGCACAAATCCAGGACACCCCAGGGGTGTCTGCACAAATTCAGGACACCCCAGGGGTGTCTCCAAGAATCCGAGACACCCCTAGGGTGTCTTGGAAAATCCGATACACCCTTGGGGTGTCTCGGAAATTCCGAGACACCCCTAGGGGTGTCTCGGCTTTTCCGAGACACCCCT
>NW_017976151.1:0-1348 GCF_001876935.1 Asparagus officinalis
AAATTCTCAAAGAAAACATCAAAAGTCGATCAAAATTAGCACAAACCTCATCGTGTGATCCATGATCCACCCCATTGGCAATCGGAGATTTAGCGACCGGGGACGAGAATCTCGAAGACCTCTGCGAGAACCGACGGCCAGAAGCAGGCGAAACCTCTCGAGATCCATCCCTCGATTGAGGGATCTCCATCTCTTCGGCGGCGTCGAAGACCTCGTTGGCGATCCGAGAGAGGCTCTCTTTGTATGTAGCGATCGAATTGATCATCGAAATTATTTAGGGATTTTGGGTGCGAATTATTGAAAAAGGGAGTTTTTTCGTTTTTAGATCTGATGGAATTTTGGGACGAAGGGGGCGCTGAGGTGTTAACAGAAGGAAGTAGCGTCCGGTATGCATAGGTTTTTTATGCATTTTCACCCCTTTCCGATTTTATATTTTCTATTTTGGTGTTTTGGACAGGAGCAAATAAATAAATAATTATCCGCTTGTCTCCACGAGAGGAAGCGGCAGAATCCGGCTTCTGCTGGGAGTTTATAAGGAAGCCTGTTCTCTTATTTTATTAAGTTTTGGCTTAATTGCACTTAAATATCATATTATTTCTCCTGCTTTTCAGTTATATATGCCTTTACTCGTCTTTTGGGAACTTATATATATCCTAAATTTTATAAAATGTAAACTTATATATCCTTATTTGTTTGAGCAACATTTACATTCTAAATTTTTTAAAACTTACAATTAAATACTTTCAACTTTAAAGATATTTAAGTGCAAGTTTTAAAAAATTTAGGGAGTTTAAGTGTCCTTTTAAAAACATAAAGATTTTTTAAGTGTAAGATTTAAGACCTTAGGGGTGTATAGTTGTTACCAAAAAATGTTAGTATATAAATGAAAGTTTTATAAATATTTAGATTGTACGAATGCTGCAAAAAAAAGTAAGTGAACGTATATAAGTGCATCAGGGGAAAGTGTAGGATATTTAGGTGCAATTAAGCTTTTTTTTTCCCCATCTTCTTCTTCTTCTTATATTCTTCTAACTGTTTCTAATTAATTTTAAAAAAATGAAGGCTTCTTGTTAAATTTTGTATTTAAAATTTGGGAAAAATGCTTCCAGCCCCCAAAAGTTAAGGAAACGTGTTTCTCACCCTCAAGACTTTGTCAACGGGTGTTTTACCCCAAAAATAAAGATTCTGTTCTCTGAGCCCCAAAACACAAAACCCAAGACATTAAAACATGTGAAGACCATAATATCATTCTCTCTCTCTCTTTTTTTATTAAAATATAATGAGGATTATTTTATTATTTTTATTTTCTCTCTCTCTTTATCATGATGTACTAAGATGATAGTTGAAA
>NW_017976152.1:0-1348 GCF_001876935.1 Asparagus officinalis
TCGGTTGACAATGATGATAAGGATCTGCAATTACTGTTAGTATGAGGATGAAGAAATCAAATAAGAGAAGATTGTAAGTAATTATTTTATTTTATTTTTTTATTTTTTTTATGTTTTTACCTATGTTACTTATTCAAATTTTTGTTATGTTTTTTTTCTTTTTTTTTCTTTTCTTTTTTTAAGAAATAAAAGAACTTTTTTTTATAGATAATGAGGTTCATGAAGAACCAACACCTCTTCCTCTCCGAGCGTAGAAAATTCTAAAAATGGTTTCAGACGTTGACCATTTATTTTAAAAATGTTATCATTTTTAGGATTTTCTATCTCGACAGCTCCATGTGAAAAAACCTGTTTGACAATAAATGGACTTGTCCATCTTGATCTTAATTTTCCCGGAAAAAGATTCAATTTTGAATTGTATAATAAAACTTTCTGTCCTGGAGAGAAATTTTTTCGCAAAATTGATTTGTCATGAAAAATTTTTGTTTTCTCTTTGTAAATTTTTGAGTTTATGTATGCATCATTCTGAATTTCTTCCAACTCATTTATTTGGAGCAATCTGTTTTTACCTGCCGAGTCTAAGTCAAAATTCAACTGTTTTATTGCCCACATTGCTCGATGTTCCAACTCTACTGGTAGATGACAAGCTTTCCCAAACACTAATCTGTATGGTGACATCCCCAAATTGGCCTTGAAAGCTGTTCTATACGCCCACAGAGCATCACACAATTTTACAGACCAATCTTTTCTATTATGGTTAACTGTTTTTTCTAAGATTTGTTTGATCTGTCGGTTTGTGACCTCTTCTTGTCCACTGGTTTGGGGGTGATAAGGAGTTGACAATTTGTGTGTGATTGAATATTTCCTCATCAGAGCCTCGAAAGAACAGTTACAGAAATGTGTACCGTTATCACTGATGATCGCTCGAGGTACTCCAAACCAGGAAAAAATGTTCTCTTTCAAAAATTTGACAACGACCTTGTTGTCATTAGTTTTGCAAGCTACCGCCTCAACCCATTTTGACATGTATTCAACGGCTACTAGAATATAGACATTTCCAAAGGAATTTGGAAATGGTCCCATGAAATCAATACCCCACAAATCAAAAAGTTCAATGGATAAAATGGGTTGTAGGGGCATCATATTTCTTCTAGTGACCTTCCCTAAAAGCTGACAGTGGTTACAGGTTTTGCAAAACTCGAATGAATCCTTGAAGAGAGTGAGCCAATACAGCCCAGATTGGAGAACTTTTTCAGCTGTTTTTCTGGGACCAAAGTGGCCCCACAGGCTTGCTCATGACAAAAGGATAGAACACTCCTAGTTTCTTCCGTGGGAACACACCTCCTAA
>NW_017976153.1:0-1347 GCF_001876935.1 Asparagus officinalis
AATAAGAAATGTATTCCTAAAAATGATTCTGTAACGAATTATGACAACTAAATTAAACATCACTCTGCTATATTGTTTTCTTTAATGGGCATGTCCGTGCGTCATGGAAATCGATTTTTTTTGCACATATTACACAGCCTTGGCACCTTTTTCTTTCGTTGAGTAATTGATTTCTCATAATCACCAACAATTCTCCGTCCACACCCCTTGTTTCTACCTTCAATGGGAGGTTTAATGATCACTTCCGCTGGTATTTTTGAGCCAACAAAAAACTCCATTACATCATTTTTGTTCTGTGTGTCAAATTTCCAACTAGATTCACGCAAACTGTGCTTCAACTCCTTCAACTTCCCTTCCAGGTAGTCAAGTCTCTCACCATCTAAACCTGCCAAACTCACACAGGATTGGAAATCATACCATATGTCATTCAACTTGCGATTTGTAACTTCAATTGCATTGCACTGTTCTGATATTTCCTTGAACTGCAATGAATGCCTCATCTCAGCACCTTTTGTCCATCGGTTCACAACAAGATGCCTTGGAATTTTTGTTACATCAGCTTGGTTCAGTGCAAAAAAACCATGCCTACATACTATACCCATTTTCTCAAACAGCCTACACGTACATTGCACGTCATTGTTCAAATAAGCGTGTTTCACCTAAAATTCAAAAAACAATGTATATTAGCACCGAGTAAAAAAAGAAAAAGACAAGTAAATGAAATGGTCACTGAATCGCGATTCAGTGGTGTGAATCGAGATTCACTACACTGAATCGCGATTCATTGCATTGAAAATATATTCAATTTTTATTGTTTCAATGTCCATTATTAAGTTTTACCTCAAATATTTTTCCATGTCTCTTTTTGTCCTTTATGGAAAAAATCTTCACGCCATCTTCTTCAGATATACTGTTGATACTCATATCATAACAGGATGACATTATCTCACTCTGTACCTCATAAAACATTGTTCGAGTGTACAACTCTGCTGCATCCCTCTCCAATAACAATGGCGTGTCCATTCTTGGCATCGTTTTCATTCCTTCATAGTTTAATCTTGCGTTTGTATGCTTTTGCTTCTCCATAGCACTCTCATATCGAAGATAAAATTCTGTCAATGTATCAGATCTACGGTTGAATTTGTCAAAGAAACTGTTCTCACTCTCTGATATTGATGTAGTCCGCAATAAACCGGCCATTGGATCATCAGCATAATAGGCTGGAATCCATGACTCCCGAATGTTATACAGTTCACATAACCATTCATGACTTTCAAACTTATATTCTTTCATAACATCTTTCCAACCGACTTCAAATGTTGCTGGATCTATATCTATACTCCAAAT
>NW_017976154.1:0-2162 GCF_001876935.1 Asparagus officinalis
TGTCCTGAGGTTAATAAATTACCCCTCGCCCCGGAATGCTATTTTGAAGGGGCTGACGCTTTTAGTTGAGGCACTTCAGACGAATAGAGCAGGTTCGCGAGCTTTACCGGCAATTCCTTGCAGATTTCGAGCTTTGACTTTGATTCAAGCAGATACGACTATCTACTTTGATTAAGATATCGTTTCAAATTCTCACTGTCGATTAAACGAAGGAAGAATCATTTAAAACCCCGTCACGATTCAATAGAATCTGTGATTTGTGCGTCGTCTCGAGTCAAAGCGCTCCCGCGCACCAACCTCACAGGCGCATAGGCAAAGATCCCACGCAAGCAGCGATCCAAACAACGATCCTGCGTTTATTTCTCAAGAGTTGTAATTTTCTTTTGTTGTGTAAAAGAGGTCTTATAAAAAGGCTATTTCTTTTGAATTTATTGTAATCGACTGAAGATATAATGAATTCCACAACGAGACTAACTTTTGACGCAAACAGTGGGCCCGCCTTCGATTGGTATTGACGTCTCAAGCCAGGGAGCATCAATTGCTGGGATGACATGGAGAGTTTGTTCCTCAGCAATTTCTTCGATGATGACACCGAAGTGTCAATCGGAACCCTTTTAGATGAGAAGCAAAAAAACGGAGAGTCAGTCGACAATTTTGTCAAACGCTTCCGTAACAAAGCAATGAATTGCAGAGATCCTATTACAGAGGAGTTTATCCTGCAAACATGCCACAATAATCTCTCCATCGATGTCCTGAAAACCCTGGGGGTCGTACCATCCAAAACTTAGAAAGATTTAAAAATGCATGGTGAACAAGCTGAACACTTTCTTAAAAGAAAGAAAGCTGAGAGAAGCCGACCGACGACATCTGCAATCGCTGGGAACGCGACTCTTGATCCGAAGTTTCAAAAGGAGTATTCTTTCGAAAATGATGAAGCTCCAGCCATATTAAAATACCTCATCGCCAATGATAAAATTGAGTTACCACCTATCAAAGATCAGGAGGGAGCTAAGAGGATTACGGATCCAAACTACTGTGCGTACCACAGAAGGATTCTTCATCCCACCGAGATTTGCTTTGGACTCAAAAACAAAATCTAAGCCTTAATTGACTCCGGCGTCATAACGGCGAAACAAGCCAAGTAAAGACGACTCTAACTCCATTGGGTGCACGAGTATAAATTGTTTCCCCTTACTCCGAAGAGTATACGAGTATAAACTGCTTCTCAAGCCTCCAACCGGTATACGAGGATAAACTGCTCCCTGAAACTCCAATAGGTATATGAGTCTAAACTGTTTCCCACTCTTGACGGGAAGTTCCTGGAGAATTTTTACATGTAATATTCTTAAGGATAACCTGGTCATGTAACTCAGTATGATATAAACCTAGTTTCGTAGAGAAAGCTGGGGTGGATGGTTCATGTAACGGGAAGTTTTCGGAAGAATACTATATGTAATTTTCTTAGGGATAACCCGATCATTACAAACAAAGTGATAAACACTACATCCCCACGGTGATTTCCGAATACTCTCTTGCTGAGATGAGATTCGATCACTTCATTGGATCAATCTTCCATCTCAAATTCTCATTTGGTCAAACCTTTAAACAGTTAGGACCAAAACTAAAATCCCCTCTCGATTCCTTCCATGAACGAGAGATTTCTTTTCATTAATCGGAGGAGGATCTTTCGATCAAATCTTCCAGAATCAGAAAAAGGGGGATTGACTCCTTACACAGTCTGGGAAATCAACAAACGGAGGATCTCTAAACCATCGATATTTGGCTTATTAACCGAATTATTTCGGTTCCAACAACTCTATCATTAGAGTTTGTTACTGTTCTGAATCACAAAAGCTCGACAAGAGTTATCAACCGGCCAAGACAGCTGTTCCAGTGAAGTATAGATATTCGGATCGTCAACGAGAAGCAAACTCGACGCAAGCATTCGAGGGAGGCATCTCATCGCTACCGTGAAGAACCCAGAATTAAACAAAGGGGAGAATCCAGATCATTCTCTTCTCTTTTGTAACTAGGAATCCAAATTGTAATCGAGAGTTGAGAGAGTTGTAATCATTCTTTTCTAAGCAGTTAGAGAGAATAAAATCGAACGCAATTCTTTCCTTATATTCTTTTTATTACAAAATTTCCCACAAACATGGACC
>NW_017976155.1:0-1343 GCF_001876935.1 Asparagus officinalis
AAGATCAAGGCAAAACATGTGAGCAAGCATACATGAATATGCTAAATATCACTCACATACAAAAAGATAGTGAGAACATATATAAATATATCAAGGTGAAAAATAGTGTCTCATATCAAAGAACATAAAAACCATTTGGTAAAGATAGATTTATGAAATCAAGAGAAAAGGAGCATGGGAATCATGCAAAATGTTTTCAAATGAAAATAAATCAATCAAATGAAATCATAAATCAAAATTTAAATCAGGCAACCATATCTAGCTCTTGAGCTAATAATAACCCATATAAACATTTTTAGCACCCGGTAAACAATATTTGGGAATAAACACCCAATAACTCCGGAGGGTTATATAAACATAGTCCTCTCATCAAAACAAAAATAATAATCATGAAAACAAAAGATTTGATACAAGAAAAATTGTTTTCATAACCAAAAGATTTTAAGGCATAATTTTCAAAACCAAGAAAAGGAAAAGTAAGAACACTAAAATTCTTGGTTTAAAATTTAAATTTGTTTTGGTACCCAAGAACTCTTAATACCAAAAGATTTAGGGACATGACCCCTATCATTAAAGCTCAAAGCCCTAGGGTTAAGAACCTTCTTGAGCACATGTGGTGCACTAACACGGTCAAAACAATATTCATTCAAATGACCCTTCCGATTGTAATTTGTGTAATGAAAGAGATCCATTTGTTTTTGTGGACCATTAGCTCGTGCACGGGAATCATTTGCAACCATAGATGATCTTTTAAGATTATTTTGCAAATGTGAAACATTATGAAAATAAAACTTTCCTAAGTGGCCATATCTACCACAAACATCACATTTAAACTTTTGTGGCTTAATAAAATCATTTGGCAAAGGAGATTTCTTTTTCAAATCATAGCAAAATTTTGCCAAATGGCCAAAACGTCCACAAAGATCACATCTATACACATGAGCATGCTTATGATGAACTTTGTGAGAATGAGCATGTACATGTGATGAAGAAGCTACATGAGATGCACAAGAAAAGAAGGATTAATATTCTTATGTTTGTGTGCATCATAGCAAAACTTAGCTAAATGGCCTTTACGACCACAAATAGAACACTTATAAGTTTTGCTATACATGTGTGCATAATGAGTGGATGATTTTGACTTAGTCTTGGCACACATATCCATAAGCCTCTTATGATTATTAATGCATGTTTTCAAAGTTGAATCTAAAGATAAAATGCTTGTATTCATAAGATTCAAATCTTCATTTTTAGGCACATATGCACTTTTATTTGAAGTAGAATATAAATAGTCATTTATAAAAGAAGCAGTATCATTTTGTATGTTCTCTACTTCTAACATG
>NW_017976156.1:0-1341 GCF_001876935.1 Asparagus officinalis
CACCAAAATCCCTCACTGATCAATTTCAATTGACAGTAGGTCCACTAAAAATGTCTTTCTGGCCCTCTTAACTCTTTCCATGAACAAGAGGTTCACTTTCATTTCAGAGTCCCCTTTCGATAAACGAAAGAACTCCCTTCTTCTTCTCTTTGGTTAAGCCCTCTCATGGCTATGACCGAAGTTGAAATTTCACTTCGATAAACGAAGAACCCTTTTTTCAGTTTAGATAACCAATCCTATAAAAGGCAAGTTTATCTAGATTTTCCAGATTCTCGGAGTGGAGATCCCACTTCTAGTTTCTTTTTTGCTAGAAATAGAATATAAAATTCTTCCTTTTCAGAATCAAGGAATAGAATATAAAATTCTTCCTTCCTTGTATTCGGGTTTGCCTTCACCCTAAATATAAAATTCTTCCTTTCCCGCATCGATCTTTTCTGAAAATTGTCAATTTAGGATTCATCCTAGGAAGTTTATCCCGAATCCTAAGCAAGGATAAGTCTGCGCCTAACACGCGCTGCCGGTTTAGTCTTTCTCCGAAGAAGAAGACACCAGAGTTCGATTCTGGGGTATTCTATCCTGAAACCTAAGCAGGGATAAATCTGCGCTTAACCCGCGCTGTCGGTTAGTTCTTAACCGTTAAAAAGAACACCCGTCCACATATTCAACATTGTGGCAGGTTGTTATTAATAACACCAAAATCCATGCCTTACACGCATGGGGAATTTCATCCTGAATCCTAAGAAAGGATATGCCGACGCCTAACACGCGTCGCCGGTTTAGTCTTTTTCCGAACAAAAAGACACCAGAGTCCGATTCTGGGGTATTTTATCCCGAAGCCTAAGTAGGGATAAAGTCAACACCTAACACGTGTTGCCGGGTAGCCTATTCCCGTAACAATGGCGAAGTCTATGTATTCGACATCATAGCACGAAGTCTAAGGGAGTTCATTCCCTTAGCACAACGTTACATGCGGAACGGATTCCGATAATCCGCATGCTAGCCCGACTCAAACGGTAGTCGGTAAAGGCTAATCAAATCCGTTAAAGGCTGGGGGTTAGCCAAAAATCCTAAAGTCAACGCCTAACACGTGCCGCCGGGTAGCCTATTCCCGTAACAATGGCGAAGTCTATGTATTCAATATCATAGCACAAAGTCTCAGAGAATTTACTCTCTTAGCACAACGTTACATGCGGAATGGATTTAGATAATCCGCATGCTAGCCCGACTCAATCGGTAGTCGGTAAAGGCTTATCAAACCCGTTGAAGGCTGAGGGTTTGCCAAAAATCCTAAAAGAATTATGGTCAATCATTTCAAATGGAATGAGGAATCATAATAAAGAT
>NW_017976157.1:0-1340 GCF_001876935.1 Asparagus officinalis
TTCGGGTCGGGTTTGGGGGTTAGTATATATTCTAATTTACCCAAGAGAACCCCTTTTCATCTGAAATCATAACCCTAGCCCCCCTCTCTCCCCTCAAACCCTAGTTTCTCACTCTTTGGTGATTTGGATGAGCTTTGCAGGGTTTTTCAGTGGATTTTTGGTGGTTTCAGCGAGAGGGATCATCTTCCTCCAGATCTAGGGCTTCGTTTTCGTCGTAGGCGAGTAACATCTCGCCAAACTTCACCCCTTTTCGTTTTTTATGCTTAGATTTGAGTTTTAATCCGGTTTTTATTGAGCCCAAATTGTATTTTGTGTAGATAAAGTAGATCTTATGGCATGAGGTGCAAAATCATATATTTCAGTCTTAACAAGTTCACTAATGATGTTTAATTAATGAGATCTTGATCTGAAACGTTTTTATGAAGGTTAAACTTATTTCTTTTACTGTTTAAGATCTTTTAAAAATTATGTTGATTAAGGTTTGGGATCTTTGGTAATGAGGTTTTAACTATTTAAACTTGTTATTTACTGCCATACATTACTATTGAATTGTTAAAATTAGTTGGTTATAGAAAACCTCAAATTTTAAATAAGTTTCGTAGCTGACAGAAACCCAGACTAGGGTTCTGTCCGATCAGCGGTCGACCACAGCGGACTCAGCGGTCGACCGTCGTGAGTTTTTGCCAGCAGAATCGCTTCTGCACTTTGAGCGGTCGACCAGCATGACCACAGCGGTCGACCGCCGCTCAGCTTTTGAGCCCAGTATTTCTCGGACCTGCGAGTGGTCTACCGGAGTGGGCTCTGCGGTCGACCGCCGCACAAATTATTTTGCCCTGTTTGTTTTTGTTGAACTTTTCACTCATTCGAGTGTTTGCCTCGACTTTCTAACTTTGGTTCTCAGTTTTACTAAGTATCTATGCATGATAGATGGCCTGAAATACCAGTTTAGAATCACACGCCGAGTTGAGTATGAAATTTGTATAAGTAAATCTTACCATGTATATCAGTAATACTTGCTCAGTTGCACAGTCCTCGTGTTGGACTATAATCCATAGAAGTCCTTGTGTTGGACTATAATCCATTTCAGTCCTCGTGTTGGACAGTTACCTATTTTCCCTCATGTGTTGGGAAGTCTCTAAATCTAATTCATGTATTGGGCATCCTTTTTAACCCGGTATGCGACATTTCACATGATTTATGACATAACACTTATGAAGAATATGACATGACACATATGTAGAGTATGATATGACACTTATGTAGAATACGACATGGTGTTTGTTGGAAAAATTGTAAAGAAGAGAATAAAGAAAATGTGACTTTGATTCCTTTGATCTCGG
>NW_017976158.1:0-1338 GCF_001876935.1 Asparagus officinalis
TTTTTGCTTAATTCCTCGGTGAATCTAGCTAGGCCGGGAGCTTAGCATTATCATTTAATCTCTCGCATTCTTTCTTTTTTTTAGTTGTTTTTATTTGTGTTGTTTTGTTTGAGGAGATGCGGCCTTTTTGAGATTTTAATACGCCTTAGAATCTTGACCTATATAGCGTCATTGAATGCATATAATATAAGTTTTCGTAACGATACGAAACCAACCAAAAGGAAATTAATTTGATTTACTTACAAATTATAAATACTTTATAAGTGATAATTTGAGGCAAATCTTTCCCTGTATATGTTGTATAACACTTATATGCTATTATTATCATGATTATTATTATTGTCATTGCTAGTTTTGCTCTTATTATTATTATTATTATTATTATTATTATTATTATGGTAAAACTTATAAAATTAATCCCCTGAATTGATGTCGGTTTTTGTCGAATTCTGTAAGGTATAAAGAAAATCAAACGCGTAACCTTGTTCTTTAAATTATTTCGTATATTATGAGGGGGAGAGGTTTCATAGTATTAGACTTTAGCACTATCCCATCTTTCATCCCTTTTATTGACCCTTTCAATGGCCCTCTCCTCTCTCTCCTTCGCTCTCTCCTCCCTCTCCCTGGCCCTTTCGATGGCCCTGTCGTCCCTCTCTTTCTCTCTTTCACCCCTCTTCTGCCTCTCTTTGTTTCTTTCATCCTTCTACTTAGCCCTTTCAATGTCCCTCTCCTTCGCCCTTTCCTCCCTCTCCTTCGCCTTTTCCACCCTTTCCCTGACCCTCTCAATGGCCCTGTCGTCCCTCTCTTTCTATCTTTCACCCCTCTCCTCCGCCCTTTCTTGCCTCTCTGTCTCTTTCATCCCTCTCCTTTGCCCTTTCAATGACAATCTCCTTCCTCTCCTTCGCCTTTTCCTCCATCTCCCTGGACCTCTAATGGCCCTGTCGTCCCTCTCTTTCTCTCTTTCACCCCTCTCCTCGACTCTCTCCTGTCTTTCTTTGTCTCTTTCATCCTTCTCCTTGTCCCTCTTCCTGGCCCTCTCATCCCTCTCCCTGGCCCTCTCCTCCCTATCGGCCTCCCTCGCAGCCTTTTGCCCCTCTCCAACCTCTCCATCTCCCATTTCTACCGCTTCTTTCTCTCATCCCCCCTCTCGACAGGCTCCAACTGCAGCCTCTTGGTTGCCCAATCATTCAGCCTTCGCAACATCTCCCCCCACTATTGCTCGCCATCCTACGCATACCTCTTCTCCCTCTTATCATCAGCAGCGCATCGTCGCCAGCACCACTAGCTCTCGCCCCCAAGAACCTCATCTGCAGGGTTCTTGTTCCCAACAAGATCACC
>NW_017976159.1:0-1338 GCF_001876935.1 Asparagus officinalis
AAAACAAAACAATAAATATGAAATATGTAATTTTACATTTATATAAACATGAAAACCAAAAACTAAAATGTGTGTGTGTGTGTGTGTGTATAACCAAAACGTGTATGTGTGTGTATGATTGAGCTTGAAGTATATACACACAAGTAAAAACCTACAACTAAATTACCCAAGCTTGATTGATCTTCAATATGCTTGTCTTGGATGTGGATGAAACTTGAACTTGGATCTTGACTTGAATTGCATTGCTTCATACCGATATTCCTCCAACCTCCATTGGATATGATTGTGAAAGCTCGATTTCATCGCACCTCCAACATATTGTTTGTCTAGAATACATAAGAAAACACAAACACTAGATAGATAATATTAGTTATAAATTATTTGTTAAAACATCATGAAAACAAAAAAGTCCGACAACCTCCCCCTTTTTGATGATGATAAATAATTTACATAAAGCGTATATAAAATATACAATAAAGCACAATACTCATAAATATACTCACAATCCACTTGTTTCTCCCCCCTTGACAACATGAAAAATAGGAAAAACAAAAGAATGAAGAGAGCGAAGACTCCCCCTACGTATAAGCACGGTGAGTATAAAAATAATAATAGAAATAAGGAATGCTCCCCCTATCAAAAAGCCTTAATGAATATATGCAATGAAATACAAGGCAAAATATATGAGCAAATATAGATAAAAACATGCTAAATGTAACTCACATACAAAATGACAATGAGGACACATAAAGATATATCAATATGAAAAAAATGTGTCTCAAAACACGAACCTAAAAAACATGTATAAAAATAGATTTATGAAATCAAAAGAAAAAGAACATGAGAACCATGCAAAAATGTCTTCAAATGAAAACAAATCAAACTAATGAAATCACAAATCAAGTGGAATCCCAAAAGTGATGTTTGATCAATAAAAAAAATCTTATTTGTAAAACTTGATCAAACCACACATAGAATACATTAGAAAGCACAAATAGATGATCCATAAACACAAACACATAAGTATCATCATATAAGTATTTTACAATGAATTCAAAAATACAAATCAAAACAAACACTTTCTTTTAAAGATTTTGAAAGAAGTTTTCAATAAAATCTAAAACAAAAATTATCTTTAAGAACATGAAAAACTAAAAACATAAAAAATTTGTTCTTAAAGATCAAACAAGTTTTGGTACCCAATTACTCTTGGTACCTAAGAGTCTAGAGACATAACCCCTATCGTTAAAGCTCAATGCCCTAGGGTAATGGTCGCTTTTTGGGCGCATATGGTGCACAAATCCGGTCATAGCAATAATTGCTCAAATGACTCTTCCG
>NW_017976160.1:0-1338 GCF_001876935.1 Asparagus officinalis
TTGAGAAAGACAGTCGAATGCTATGTGGACGACTTGGTCGTGAAGAGTCGCCGTAAGGAAGATCACCTCAAAGACTTGAAGGCTATGTTCGAACTCATGAGGACTTATCAGCTCAAGATGAATCCTACGAAGTCATTCTTGGGGATGTCTAGCGGTAAATTCCTCGGTTTCGTCGTCACGACGAAAGGGATCCGGATTGATCCAGACAAGGTGCGAACCATTCAAGAGCTCCAACCGCCCCGAAATCTTAAAGAGCTGAGAGGCCTTCAAGGACGACTGGCTTATATCCGAAGATTCATCTCGAATCTCTTGGGCAAGTGCCAACCCTTCTCTAAGCTGATGAAGAAAGGTACCTCCTTCGTCTGGGATGAGCCTTGCCAAAGGGCCTTTGAAGAGATCAAAGCTTATCTCTCAAATCCGCCTGTCCTGGCGGCGCCAATCTTAGGGAGGCCATTCCTCATATATATATAAGGGCCATGGAGCACTCCCTAGGTGCCCTCTTGGCTCAAAATGACGATGTAGGCCACGAGCAGGGCATCTACTACCTGAGCAGAACCTTGCAGGGCGCCGAGCAACGGTACCCGATGGTCGAGAAGGAATGCCTAGCCTTGGTGTTCGCCATCCAAAAGATGCGGCACTACTTGCATTTCCCGGATGAACCCCATTCGGGTCTTCATGACACAACCTGCAGCGTTAAACTGGCGCCTGGCGAGATGGGCACTTCTGCTCTCTCAATACGACATCCACTTCATGCCGCAGAAATCAGTCAAAGGACAAGCCATCTGCGATCTCATGGCCAGTCACCCGCTGGGGGTGAAGATCGATCTATTTGAAGATCTGCCGGATGAGCCTCCCGAAGCCAATGTGACTTCATCACCAGAGGTATGGCAAATGTTCTTCGACGGCGCGTCCCGTGCAGGCACAAGCGGCTCTATCGCTGCAGGAGTGGGGGTGGTCCTCACTTCTCTGCATGGCCACGTGCTACCCCGAGCCTTTTCCCTGACAGAACCGTGCACCAACAATGTTGCCGAGTACAACGGAATTAGGGATCAAGCACCTGGAGGCTTACGGCGATTCCCAACTCATCGTGAAACAAATGACTGGCGAGTATGAAGTCAGGAACGACGATCTCATTCTACTCCACAAAGCGGCTGTCAGACTAGTGGAGTTATTCGAGAGTTTCCGCATCGAGCATGTGCTCCGCTCCAGGAACACCCATGCGGATGCCCTCACATCCTTGGCAACCAATTTGGCCCAGCCTTTGGGAACGACTGTAGGCATATAAAATTGCTTATAGGTCCCCTAGCATAGCTCGGCACAAACCGACGAGCCAACGAG
>NW_017976161.1:0-1337 GCF_001876935.1 Asparagus officinalis
GCGCGGTTACAAAGAAGAGCCAACTTACGTCGAGATTACAGGAGAATGCACGAGGGTTTATCTTCAGATAAAGAATTGTCGGACACTTGTTCCGCTATTGCATCGGACGATACTGCGTCTAGTGTTGGACGAGTCAGGGAATCGTTCGCAATCACGCCGGATCAACTGGCTCACATGCTGCAGGAAGCGTTGGCTAAACAACGCGAAGAAATTAGAGCTGAGTTCAAAACCGAAATGGAGTTGACTATGCAGCAGATGCGAGACTTGCAGGTTCAGCAACACCAACCGGAGTCGAGCCAGAAGGCGGAATCCAGTCGGCGTAATGAGGAGGATGAGACTATCTTTGAAGATCCTCCTCTAGATAAAGACAACTCCGGAAGCGGTCCGACCAAGTCATCCACTCAACCTCTGCAGATTCACTTGAAGAAAAGCGAGGACGAGGACAAGAAGATGCATGATCTCGAGAGCAAAGTCAACGCTCTGATGACGGCTTAGGAAGTGAAGAAAACGGGCATTCCATACCCGTACCCGAGGGAGTGGGACCTGATTCCTTATCCCCAGAAATTTAATTTGATTAACTTTACTCCTTTTGATGGCAGGGGTTCACCAACTCAGCACTTGATCTATTTCAAGTCGCATCTCGGCGCAATATCCGGGAACGAAGCCCTGATGGTCCGGTCATTCGTAGGAACCCTTCGCGGGCCTGCCTTCGATTGGTACCGACGCCTTAAGCCCGGGAGTATCACTAGCTGGGAGGATATGGAAGAACTATTCCTTACCAATTTCTTCGACGACGACACAGAAGTCTCGATCGGCACGTTGTTGGATGAAAAGCAGAAGGATGAGGAATCAGTTGATGTCTTTGTCAAACGATTCCGGGACAAAGCGGTGAACTGCAGAGATCCACTCACAGAAGAGTTCATCCTACAGACATGCCACAACAACTTGTCATTGGATGTATTAGAGGTCATGGGGGTTGTGCCCTCTAAAACTTGGAAGGAATTGAAAGTGAGGGGTGAACAGGCTGAACGTTTTCTCAAGAGAAAGAATCTGGAGAGAGGTCTGCCACCAGCTAATAATCAAAAGCAGAACTTTAATCCTCGAGGCAGAGGAAGAGGGTCCACGGCAGCTGTGGATGCACATCAAACGTCGCAACAGCCGCCGCAACAACAACCGCAGCAGTCATCCTTCCAACTGGCACCAAATCAGAATCAGCAGCCTCCGAGGCAGCCCAAGACTTCTGAGCCTAGATTTCCGAAGGAATACTTATTCAAAGATGATGAAGTTCCGGTCATCTTCAAATACTTATTAGAGAACAACAAGATCAAGCTTCCACC
>NW_017976162.1:0-1336 GCF_001876935.1 Asparagus officinalis
CTGCAACAGTTGGCCAATCAATATCAGGATATGCAACTTTATGTGCATTGTAGTTTCCAATAGCTCCAGTACACTTGCCCAATAGTTGCACTTCTGTAAAGATCTTCCCTACTTAGTCTGAAAGCAAAATTTCCATCTCCTTTCCCAAAGTAGTGGGTGAAGCAGGCTACAAAGGGAGTTAGAAGATATCAGAACTAAACCACGTTAACCTATTACAAAAGCAAATCATTTATTCCTGTAGCATAACGATGAAAATTATCAATATGATATTTCAGCTGCTTTGAGCAGTCAACTTAGTATATGTCCGCTTCTAATATTGGCCATGTCACGCCCCGGGCTGAAGGGCCTATTGGTGCGGTACAAGCCGTGGGACCCAACAAGTGTAACGTGTTGTTTGGCTCAATCCACTGCCAAAATTGACTAACCGATGTTACACTTAAATAATTTAAACCACATAAATTCTCACTCATTTCCCGATGTGGGGCTAAATAGGAATGTCACGAACACCCCACCTTACATAAGCGACGTCCTCATCGTGACATAACAACTGGCACATCCCGGTATCACTAGGCTATTTGGACTCTAGAGGTGGCTCCCGCCGCACTCACGCAATATAGCACTTAGCCCCGCATAACACTTAGGCCTCGTTTGGTACGCAGGAATGGGGTGAATGGAATGGTCATTCTCACTTCTCATTCCTTCCTATCAAGCACACCCTCTTTTTTGAAGTTAGAATGCTCATTCTCACTTCTCATTAATTCTCACTTTATGTGGGAATGAGCATTCCCAATGAAATGATAGGGAATGGACATTCCCACTTAAATGAGAATCTATAAAATATACAATTTTAAAATACGTCCATTCCCACTTCTTTTTATAAATTACACCCAAACGTGAGAATGAGAATGACTATTCCATTATCACCTTAATTCCATTTCATCCCTTCTTCCATTCCATTCTCATTTGAGTCCATTCCCGCGTACCAAACGAGGCGTTGGTTCTACCCTTCCGACTCGCAACTGCTCTGATACAATTTGTCACGCCCCGGGCCGCCGGGCCCATTGGTGCAATACAAGCCGTGGGACCCACTAAGTGTAACACGTTTGGCTCGACCCACCAAGTTTAAGTTTTTTTCTATATAAGTATTTCTTTTCTAAAATTGTACTAACCAAAATCGACTAGTTGATCCATTTCAAGTCACTAACCACGATGTTAAAGCAGTGGAATACTTCTTGAAACAGAAATGTCAATCCAATGCTAAGATTGGTGAGGTGAGTTTTTGATGTTCCTTGTTGTGGGTACTCTATGCTTCCTCTTTTTATAACTATGACTAACT
>NW_017976163.1:0-1336 GCF_001876935.1 Asparagus officinalis
TATATATATATAATATATACATGATATATAGATATGTATTTACAAGTCATATCTCAATTTTCATGTTCACGAAAATACAGGTTTTCTGAACACTTTTCAAAAACAGGGAGTTTTCATAAATAAAAATTGATTTTGCAAAAATTTCTTTTCAAACATGTTTATTTCATCATTTAGAAATTTTTTCCAAAGTTTTACTATTTTTGGAATTAATTTGATATTTTTAATGTATTATCAAAATCAGCCCAAATACGGTCGACTGCCACGGTCGACCGCCAGCGGTTATTTTTTATATTATGCTTTTTTATGGCTCACGGTCGACCGTGAATCCATTAGAGACTTTTGCGGTCGACCGTCGCGGTCAACCGCCAGCCTTTAAATCTCTTTTTCAGTGTTTTTGTGCTTCGCGGTCGACCGCGAGATTTCCACGGTCGACCGCTGATCTCATAATTGCTTTCCAACGGCTATTTTTCTGATTTGATTTTCTAGGGCTGTTTTGGTCTTTTCAAGTTTGTTTTGGCTGATATTTTGTGTGGGTATAAATACCCTATTGCTGCTCTCTTTCAAACACTAAGTTTTGTTTTACAGTGAAGTTTTAACAAAAATCTTAAGTGTGTTTAAAGAGGTGTTTAAGCTGTTTCTGATCATCTGCTTTAAAAGAAGTCTGCTACTACAAGAAGAGGCTTTTCATTTCAACTGAGGATTCCATCCTCATCATCCTCTACTGTTCTTCTTGTTTATTGAGAAGTTTTCCTAACTCATCTTTTTCTTATAGCTTATAATTTCATTTTCATATCTTAGCTATATTTTTTAGTTACATATTTTTTTCATTCACTGTTATCACACACACAATATTGAGCTTAATATCTTCATACTATATAGTGTGGGTTGTGGGGTGTGATTTAGTGAGTGTGAGCTTCATTTGCGTTCTCATTTGTTGTTGAGAACAAACCATTGTATTTAATCTTTATTTTGTGAGTATCACTTGTAATACACTTGTTCACCTAGAGAAGTGTGAGGTGAGAGACGGAGTTGAATCCAATAGGAGTGACGTCGGTTGACGAACCTAGGGAGAGGTTGCATCCGAGCAGAATCCAATAGGAGTGACGTCGGTTGACGAACCTAGGGAGAGGTTGCATCCGAGCACTTGAGGAGGAGGGCACGGGCTAGATTCCTACACTTAGTGTGTGAAGTGTGAATGCATAGTGTGAGAGTTTTTGGTAAGCTTGTAAACCGAGTGTGTAGAAGTTTCGGCTTCCAAAGCAGATTATGATAGTGGAGATCTCCTCGAGGTGAGGAGCGGGGACATAGGTCGTGGTGACCGAACCTCGTAAACATA
>NW_017976164.1:0-1335 GCF_001876935.1 Asparagus officinalis
GATCTCATGAGGAGTCATCAATTGAAGATGAACCCCACTAAATCATTCCTTGGAATGTCCAGCGGAAAGTTTCTTGGGTTCGTCGTCACCACTAAGGGCATACATATCGATCCCGACAAGGTGAAGGCGATACATGAATTGCAACCCCCGAGGAATTTGAGAGAACTCAGAGGATTGCAAGGACGTTTAGCTTATATCCGACGGTTCATCTCAAATCTTTCTGGGAAATGCCAACCGTTCTCTAAGCTAAACAAGAAAGGGGTATCATTTATCTGGGATGATGCCTGCCAAAAAGCGTTCGAAGATATCAAAACATATCTGGCGAACCCTCCTGTTCTCGTTGCACCAAAATCAGGTAAACCGTTCTTGATTTATCTCAAGGCGATGAACCACTCGATAAGTGCCTTACTAGCGCAAGACGATGATAACGGTCACGAACAGGCAGTTTATTACCTAAGTCGGACTTTGGTAGGCGCAGAGTCTCGATATCCGATAATTGAGAAAGAATGCCTCGCATTGGTGTTTGCGATGCAAAAGATGCGGCATTACCTGGTAGGACAGATGATTTACGTTATCTCCAACGTTAATCCAGTACGGGTGTTTATGACGCAACCGGCCTCTATGAATTGGCGGCTAGCGAAATGGGCCCTTCTCTTATCCCAGTATGATTTGCACTTCAAACAGCAGAAGTCAATCAAAGGGCAGGCGATGTGACCTTTTTTGGCGGCAAACCCGACCACAGATACGGCAGAAGTATATGATGACTTGCCGGATGAAACCCACGAGGTTAACACCACATCACACCAACAAGTATGGCAATTATACTTCGATGGTGCCTCAAGGGCAGTTAATAGAGTAATAACCCCGGGATGTCCTACAGTTTCCTCTGGAGTTGGAGTCGTCTTAATCTCCCCGGGAAAGCATGTAATGCCCCGAGCTTATTCATTGACTGATCCGTGTTCCAATAACGTGGCCGAGTACAATGCACTTCTTATTGGACTCAGTTTCGCCAAAGAGCTGGGGGTCGAATATCTCGAAGCTTTTGGAGATTCGCAATTGATTGTCAACCAAGTTCGCGGTGAGTATGAAGTCAGGAATCAAGACCTGATCCCGTACCACCGGGAAGCCATCAAAATGGCAGAATCTTTCGAAGAATTCTTCATCGAATATATCCCTCGTCTCCAGAACGCTTATGCAGACGCACTGGCGGCACTAGCAGTATCACTGGCACAGCCTCCCGAAACTGAGCTGTTAGTTACAGTACGAACGCATCAACTCTGCGTACCCATATACAGTACGGAGAATGAAGAAGAAGAGGATAGAAACGTGAACGCC
>NW_017976165.1:0-1334 GCF_001876935.1 Asparagus officinalis
TGTTGAAATATTAATAGGTTTAGGGGCTTATTTGTAAGTTGTAGAGGCCTATATAAGCCCATGTTATCTCATGAATAATATTAGGGTTTCTATTACAATTAAACCTAACCAAAACATCTAAAATCTGGTGGAGGTAACCTCCTCCCGAGCTTAGCCAAACGGTTCCTCACAGCAGGAGCAGCTGCTGATACCTCGTCTGGGGGTGCGGTGTCAAGACCCGGAATTCCGGATCGGAGGCTGCGAATGTAATTATACCCATCAGAACCAGGAGTCTTATGGTGGGAGATATATCCACAATGAACTCGGTCAACATCGTCTGTAAGGTTCCAGGACATCTGTCGCTCTACGGCTTGCCCCTCCAAATGAGTGAAAGAATACTGACGAGGAATGCAAGAAATATAAAGGAGAGCTCCTTCATCATTATTCAGCCAATGCTTATCAGTAAGAATCAACCTAGCCGGATCCTCAATGTGATCTACGAACATAAAACTAGGCTTCTTTAAAGCCTGAGTAGAAATAGAATCCGCAGTAAAAGGAGCATCCGTGATCAGCTGGCGTAAAGAATGACGCCCCCCATTTCATATCAAACGGCAGGATTCCTCGGAACGATCTCTATCAAACTGAGGAAGCGGATCAATAGCCTGCCTGATGGCAACAGAAGAGAAAACCTCCCCACTACAACCAGTAGTAGCATTAGATGGAAGACTGTCCGTAGGAAATTCAACTGCAACAAAATAAGGATAGAGTCAAAAAATTATCCATGAACTATACAAGGATTAAATTATCTCACAAAGAAACGAGATAAGATCATCCATGAGGTGATTGGCGAGACGATTTTGAGTGTCTTACATTGGAAGGGTGACATGCATCATCACGTGAGTGACGTGGTTACATATCATGACCTATATAGTATAAGACAACACAAAATCACCCTAATACACCAGAAGACTTGAATTAGCCAAGCAAAACAAGCCTGAAACCTCGATCCCCGTGAAGGAGGATGTCGGTTCTTCCCGAATGACCCGCCAAAGGGCCAAACGAGGGTACACTGAAACCACGAATTTCCTGAAACCTTGATCACCGCGAAGGAGGATGTCGGTTCTTCCTGAATGACCCGCGAAAGGGCCAAACGAGGATACACTGGAACCACGAATTTCCTAAAACCTCGATCCCCACGAAGGAGGATGTCAGTTCTTCCCGAATGACCCGTGAAGGGGCCAAACGAGGGTACACTGGAACCACGAATTTCATGAAACCTCGATCCTCGCGAAGGAGGATGTCGGTTCTTCCCGAATGACCCGCGAAGGGGCCAAACGAGAGTACACTGGAACCAC
>NW_017976166.1:0-1334 GCF_001876935.1 Asparagus officinalis
GAGCATGAATAGAAAAAATAAATTAAATATAATTTTAAAGATATCAATACAAGGTCACTATAGTTTAGAAATGAAAAAAAAAATAGAAAAAAATAGGAAAAAGTTGAAAAAAACCTATGCGTCCATCTAGGGGTGTCCATTTGGGCCCAAGGCCTGGGTACGGGCCGACTCTTCGACGCTCAGCCCGGCCCAGGTTAGCCGGGCCGGCCCATGACCCAGCCCGGATGCAACGGTCACTTACGTGACCGTTGCACGGTAGCCCGGCCCGACAAAAACGGTCACAAAAGTGACCGTTTTCGGTCACAACGGTCAAAATTTGACCCGACCGTCACATAAGTGACTGTTTTCGGCCACAACGGTCAAAATTTGACCGTTATGGCCGAGCCGGCCGACCATTTTGATCTTTTTGCCCCTAAAACGGTCAAAACAAGGTAAAAAAATAAGGGTATTTTGGTCATTTGTCTAGGTGGCTGACTCTATAAATAGTGGGGGTTTTCATTTGTTTTCCTCATCTAAAACTCATCTACTTCTCTCTAATACTCTCTTATACACTTTTATACTCTCTTATACTCTCTAATAATCGCCTTAGCTCTCTAATTCTTCAATCAAATGACTTCCGGATCTGATTATGAAGAGCAAAACCCAACTCCAGAAATGAGTCCTACTAACTCTACTCCTCTTACTCCTACCGATGTTGATCCCGAATCCGGTGGCGACGATTCTACACCAATAGCTCCTAAAAGGTCGAGATCCGATGTGTAGAATTTTTTTAGGAAGATAGACGTCACCAGGGATGAACACGGTAGGCTTCTCACCTAGAAGGCTAAGTGTGCGTTGTGCAGCCATATTTTCCAAGCTCATCATAAGAGTGGCACCAACCACCTCAGACGCCATTTAGATAAACACAACAAAGGTCAGTCCTCTCAATGTGATATCCGACAATCTATGCTCTCTCAATCCTCATCTTCTGGTAATCTCGGTAGTTGGACTTATGACGCAGCCCGAGCCAGGAAATGTGTCATCAGGTTTATCATTCTTAAAAATCTTCCTTTTAAATTAGTAAAGGATGATGAATTTGAAGATTTATTTACAGATGGTTTTTACCCCGCATGTAAAAAAATTTCTCGTCAAACTTGTCAACTGTTGGACCCTAAAGGGGGGGTAATTAGGGTCTTATGCTAATCTAATCCCAATTATATGCCAATTAAAATTATATTGATTAATTTGATCTTGCAAGATATGAATATGAACAATAAAGATGAATAAGAATGCGCTAAGCAAAACACAAACACACGATATGTTCACGAGGTTCGGTCCCCACGACCTACGTCCCC
>NW_017976167.1:0-1334 GCF_001876935.1 Asparagus officinalis
GAGGAATGAGAAACAGTTTATACTCGTATACTCTTTGGAGTCGTAAGAAGCAGTTTATACTCATATACTATTCGTAGTATTGAGAAGCAGTTTATACTCGTATACTCGTCGGAGTCATGCTGTTTTCAATTGGCTTACCCTAGCGTTATAACGCCGGCTTCAACCAAGGTCTGGATGCTATTCTTGAGAGCAAAGCAATCCTTGGTGGGATGAAGGATCCTCCTGTGGTACTCGCAGTACGTTGGATCCGCAGAATCATCATCTTCTTCCTGATTCGTGATGGGCGGGAGCTTGATTTTGTTGTTTTCGAGAAAGGTCTCGAAGATAGCTGGAACGTCTTCGTCTTTGAACGAGTACTCGTTTTGGAGCTCCTCGTCCGAATTCTCCTGTTGTTCCCAGGACTGCTGTTGTGACGTTTGATTATCGTCAATAACCGTTGCAGGTACGTCCCCTTCATCATGAGGTACGAGATCTGAAGCCAGAGGATTAACCATCCGTTGGTTTCTCTCGACCTTCCGCCTTCTGATGAAGCGTTCAGCCTGTTCTCCTCGAGCCTTCAACTCTTTCCAGGTATTGAGCGGCTCTATTCCCATCACGTCCACGATGTTAATGGACAAGTTGTTCTGACAAGTCTGCAAGAGGAATTCCTCCGTGACGGGATCCCTGCAGTTCATTGCCTGATTGCGGAAGCGTTTGATGAAGGTATCCACCGACTCTCCGCCTTTTTGTTTCTCGTCGAAGAGTGTCCTGATCGACACCTCGGTGTCATCATCGAAGAAATGGGCGAGAAACATGCCTTCCAAGTCCTCCCAGCTGTTGATGCTTCCGGGCTTGAGACGGCGGTACCAATCGAAGGCAGGCCCGCGAAGGGTGCCAACGAATGACCGAACCATCAAGGGTCCGTTGCCAGAGATCACCCCCAAGTGGGACTTGAAGTAGATCAGATGCTGAGTGGGGGAGCCCTTAAGTTGATCAGGTTGAACTTCGCCGGATACGGGATCGAATCCCACTCTTTCGGGTAAGGACACGGAATGCCGGTCCTCTTCACCTCTCGAGTAGACATCAGGGCGTCGATTTTTCTTTCGAGATCCTTCATCTTTTCGACCTGATCTATATCCTGTTTTGGACAATTGTCGAGAGGAATGATACGGCCACCCCCAGTGTTGTCGTCATTGGTGGGTCCACCCCCAGCGTTGTTATTTTTAGTGGGGCCACCCCCAGTACTTTTGGGCGGTGCGTCGGCCATGGCGATTCTGTCCACTTCTGGATCGCTGTCACCTGCGGCGTTCTGGGTGCGACGGTTGGACTCAACTAGCTGGTTCGACAAAGCTCGG
>NW_017976168.1:0-1333 GCF_001876935.1 Asparagus officinalis
CTTTATTCTCGGGGGCTTCATCCACAACTTTGCCTTCCATTGTGGTGACCCCCAAATCAACATCGCACCTATGTACAACAAAATCATCAACAGGCTCCTCAGTAACCTCTTCAACATTCTTATGTACAGCTTCTTGCATGGTGGCGCCTTCCTTATGTGCTCTGCTTGATTTGCCATGCTGTTCCTCCTCAGTTACCCGTGGCTTCAACTTCCTCCTATCTACAATTTTCTGTTTGATATTTACCTTTAGCACCACCAGGTCTATAACCTCATCATGGCTTCCAAGCTTTTGAACTATTGTGTTTAGCCTGTTGATCTCAATCATAAATTCTTTACAATATGTACTCTTGCTCTGCTTTGTGGCAGATAGTATTCGTTTGAGACATTTAGCAGAATTTCTCCAAAAAGCAAGCTGCTGCTCAATGGGTAGATTCTCCACCTCTTCATCATCAATGGAATCGTCAATATGCTTTGCAATGATCTGAGATGGTTTGGAGATTATATTATAAAATAGGATTAGAACTAACATGGATGTTGTTTACATTTAACGTGAAATAAGTTAGACTTAACATTGTACTTACATAGCCTATTGATAAGTTCTTCCTCGTTTCCTCCTCATTCGCCTTCCTCTTTGCCTTAGGCTTATGATGCACTCCTTCGCCCCTCGGTACCGCGGGAAGTGCACGTATATTTGAAGGAGCAGGCCCTACTTCCACAATAGGCCTATGGACAAAAGCTATTGAAGCTGCCTTAGCCTTTGATGTTATTGTCCTCAACCTCAGAGATGAGACTTTCACATCCGCTGAAGCCTAATATGTCATTAGAGGTTTGGAGTAGTCGACGTAGGCATATTTCTTTATGCCGGTCATCTCATAGTACCAAAACTATAACAAATACATTAAGCACTCAAATTAGAACTAGCAAGGCATAAATTAGAACTAAAATGATTAGCGAAGTAAATAAAACATGGGTGCAGCTAGAACTAACATGCTAAAAGTTAGAACTCACATGGCATAAATTGGAACTAACATGATCTCTGTTAGTTCTAACTTATGTCCACAGATAGAACCAACATGACCCAAATTAGAACTAACATGAAATAAGTTAGAACTAACATGGAAAAAACTAGAACTAACATGACCATACATTAGAACTCACATGACATAAATCAGAACAAAAATACTTGCTGAGTGAGTAAAACATGGAACTTACACACAATAGTGTCATGCAACCTGAGACATATGTCACCCCTGGCTTCTTCTTACCCTTCAAAGCAACCCCAATGCCCCTGATAATTTCTGAATAAATTAATTGGGCCCATGCAACTCCATTG
>NW_017976169.1:0-1332 GCF_001876935.1 Asparagus officinalis
ATTATCTTATGCATCCGTTGATCGTGAAAGATTCTTCGATTCCTTTCTTGCCAAATATGCCAAACAGTTACGCTTAAAACTAATCTAGCCAGTTTATAAGTTCTATCTTTCACCTTGAATTTATGTTGAATTTGTAGCGCTTCAGTTCTAAGGTCATGAATATCAGTAACATCCAACTGCAATTTGAGTTTACAAAGTTTCCAGATAAATGCTGTAAAAGGGCATTGAAAGAAAAGGTGATCTCTAGACTTCTTCTCACCAATACAAAGAACACAATCTTCAACTGAAGAGATCCCAAATCTGAAAAGCCTGTCTCTAGTAGCCAATCTATTGTATAGACTTTTAATCAAACAACAAGCCATTTTAGGATTTGAGGACGAAAACCAAACCACATTGTAAAGATCAAAGATAGTATAGGAAGTCCTTACTTGATCCCAAGCCGAAGCAAAAGAAAAAGTTCCACTTGCAGCAAGCAACCAAACCCAATGATCTTTTTGTCCAGAAATAGGGATATTAGTTATAAAATTCACCAGAGGGATAAGACATGGCAAAACAATATTCCATTAAGAGTTATGAATGATGCATGAAACTGTCCAATTCTCTGTGTCAGTGAGTTGTGGCGTAAGATGATGAAGCAACTCAATAAGTATACCTTCATGAATCCATGGATCAAACCAAAGTGAAGTAGTCTCCGCATTACCAATAGATTTTCTAATGCAATTCAAAGCTTTGGATTTAAGCCCCGATAGATGCTTCCAAGTTCCAGAATCCATTAAATTAAAAGAAGATACCCATAAATTACCTCCCTTGATATATCTGATATTCATCCAACTAGTCCAAAGAGTATTAGTAGTTAGGAGTCACCAAATCAATTTTAAACCTGCAGCCTGACAGAGATCATCTAATTTTCTCAGGCCAAAACCTCCTTCTTGTTTTGGCCTACAAACTCCTTTCCAGTTGATAGCATGCATCTTACCTTTCCAGAGGAAATTTGCAAATATAGCTTCCAAACTGTGCACAATAGAAATAGGAAAGTTATAGACAAAAAACCAGTAAGCAGTGGTACTATACAGGACAGATTTAATGAGTTCTAGCCTCCCAGCAAATGATAAGGAGTGTGTCATCCAACCCTCAATCTTATTCCCAACTTTATCAATTAGGGGAAGAAAATCCTTAACTTTAGGGTAATTGATTGATAGAGGTAATCCCAAGTATTTCACATGCAGAGTTCCTCTAGATATTCCCACTATAGAGCTTAAAACACTTGTATTAATGCAACCTTTACTGTAAAATATCCTGCTCTTGCTTCGGTTTATACTCAGTCCAGTATTC
>NW_017976170.1:0-1332 GCF_001876935.1 Asparagus officinalis
TCGAGAGGGGATTCTGGCTGTAGTCCTAAATGTATGAATGTTTGACCAAGCAGGAGTTTGAGACGACCTTAACTGTCGGAAAGTTTGATCGCTCGGTTTTAAGGTGGACCTCTCGTTCATTGGAGGAATCGAGAGGGGATTTTGGCTTTGGCCCTAACTTTTATAGGTTTGACCAGAAAGCAAAGAGAGTGGAATACGGGTAGCAAAGAAAGTGCCAACTCGTGTCATCACTCAAAGGGAGATTTTAACGCTAGGCGTTTAGGACCTAGCATGTTAAATCTGAGAAATGCCAATGACTGGCAGATGGAAATGTTGGTGGGTCCACTGTCGTTTGATTTGATCAGCGGGTGGTTTGGTGAGGAAAGATTAACCTATCAGAAGATTGGATCTCTTCTCACAAAAATAACTCATAAGAGTTTAGGGAATAAGAAGGGACATTCTGATTTTTTAGAGTTCGAATGTGAATTTCTTATTCACCAATTCCACAATGATTGGGTTATCCCTAAGAATACCCATGTGGTATTCTTTCGGGAACTTCCCGATGCATTGG
Source organism: Asparagus officinalis (assembly GCF_001876935.1). NCBI lineage: Eukaryota > Viridiplantae > Streptophyta > Magnoliopsida > Asparagales > Asparagaceae > Asparagus > Asparagus officinalis. The sequence continues at coordinate 551 of NW_017976170.1, forward strand.
ATTATCCACCCCCAGCTTCTCTCTTGGAACTGGGTTTGATTTTGTTATCTGGCCGGGTTATCCTTAAGAATATTAGTGTAATATCCTCCAGGAACTTCCCGTTAATGGTAGGAAATAGTTTAGACTCATATACCTATTGGAGTATCAGGGAGCAGTTTAACCTCTTATACCGGTAGGAGGATCAAGAAGCAGTTTATACTCTTATACTTATCGGAGTATTGAGGAACAGTTTATACTCTTGTACTCTTTGGAGTATTGAGGAACAGTTTATACTCTTGTACTCTTTGGAGTATTGAGGAACAGTTTATACTCTTGTACTCTTTGGAGTATTGAGGAACAGTTTATACTCTTGTACTCTTTGGAGTATTGAGGAACAGTTTATACTCTTGTACTCTTTGGAGTTTTGCCGTTTTCAATCGGCTTACCCTAGCGTTATAACGCCGGCTTCAACCAAGGTCTGAATGTTATTCTTGAGTGCAAAGCATTCCTTGGTGGGGTGGAGGATCCTTCTGTGGTACTCGCAGTACGTTGGATCCGCAGAATCGCCATCTTCCTCTTGATGCGTGATGGGCGGGAGTTTGATTTTGTTGTTTTCGAGAAGGGTCTCGAAAATAGCTGGAACGTCTTCGTCTTTGAACGAGTACTCGTTTTGGAGCTCCTCGTCTGAATTCTCCTGTTGTTCCCATGACTGCTGTTGTGACGTTTGATCATCATCAATAACTGCTGCAGGTACGTCCTCTTCATCATGAGGTACGAGATCCGAATCCAGAGGGTCAACCATT
>NW_017976171.1:0-1331 GCF_001876935.1 Asparagus officinalis
TTATGCTTGGCAAACTCCTCCACGACGGACTTTCCCTTCGCCAGTTTAAACCATTCCTTGATTCTAAAAAAAAGTCAATAAGGGATGCGGGATACCCGGATCTGGCGAGAGTTATATTCGATGACCTTGACTGCTTAGAGCGTGAGCTTCAGATGTTTCACGAGCTCCGGGATGCAGGTGCCTCTTCATTCATTGCTGCTGAGTTGGATACTCGCTTACAGTCATGGCACAGTACTCGGATGGTTGCTAAGCTCGAGATTCAGGTGCAGCGGGGCCGAATAGATCGAGTTGAGGCTAACCTTGCTACTAAATCATCCTCACTTGACGAGCTTGATTCTTCCATCGCTTCTTGTGAGACCCAGATAGATCAGCTCCGACGAGAACTCCGTGAGAAGGAGGAGACTTTGAGTATTCTCCAGATGACAAAGCTGCAGGATCAGCAAACACACACTGCTTTATCTGATGAGCTGAAGTCCTTGAAGCAGCAGCTGGTCGAGACAGAGGAAGTTGCGGTGAAGACTTTAGCCGCCAATGAAGAGTCCATCAGAGCCGAGTTGCAGGATGAGCTTAGGCAAGCTTATGATGAGAAGCTGTCTAAGTTTAGTCAGCAGATCCTTAGCCATGGGCTTGATGTATGATTTTATTTGCTGAAAACTTTGACATTTGATTCTCTTAGTGAAACTGGTTTTTATCTTTATCTTTATTATGATTCCTCATTCCGTTTGAAATGATTGACCATAATACTCATAGGATTTTTGGCAAACCCTCAGCATTCAACGGGTTTGATTAGCCTTTACCGACTACCGTTTGAGTCGGGCTAGCATTCGGACTGTCGAAATCCGTTCCGCATGTAACGTTGTGCTAAGGGAGTAAACTCCCTTAGACTTCGTGTTATGATGTCGAATACATAGACTTCGCCATTGTTACGGGAATAGGCTACCCGGCGACACGTGTTAGGTGTTGACTTTAGGATTTTTGGCTAACCCCCAGCCTTCAACGGATTTGATTTCGGGCTAGCATGCGAAATTGTCGGAATCCGTTCCGCATGTAACGTTGTGCTAAAGGAATGAAATCCCTTAGACTTGATGCTACGACTTCGAATACGTAGACTTCGCCATTGTTACGGGAATAAGCTACCCGGCAACACGTGTTAGGTGTTGACTTTATCCCTACTTAGGCTTCGGGATAAAATACCCCAGACTGGTATTCTGGTGTCTTTTTCTATGGCGAAAGACTAAACCAGCGACGCGTGTTTGGCGTCAGCATACCCTTCCTTAGGATTCAGGATGAGATTCCCCATGCGTGTAAGGCCTGGATTTTGGTGTTTATTA
>NW_017976172.1:0-1331 GCF_001876935.1 Asparagus officinalis
TGTCCTTCATGGATGGCTTTTCGGGATATAACCAAATCAAGATGCATCCGGAAGATGAGAAGCATACGGGGTTTAGAACACCCCTCGGCGTCTTCTGCTATACAGTGATGCCTTTCGTCTTGAAGAATGCCGGTGCCACATACCAGCGAGCGATGACCAAGATTTTCCAAGAACATCTCAGGAAAACAGTCGAATGCTACGTTGATGATTTGGTTGTGAAAAGCCGCAATAAAGAAGATCACATCAAGGATTTGAAGACGATGTTCGATCTCATGAGGAGTCATCAATTGAAGATGAACCCCACTAAATCATTCCTTGGAATGTCCAGTGGAAAATTCCTTGGGTTCGTCGTCACCACTAAGGGTATACATATCGATCCCGATAAGGTGAAGGCGATACATGAATTGCAACCCCCGAGGAATCTGAGAGAACTCAGAGGATTGCAAGGGCGTTTAGCTTACATCAGACGGTTCATCTCAAATCTCTCTGGGAAGTGCCAACCGTTCTCTAAGCTAAACAAGAAGGGTGTGTCATTTATTTGGGATGACGCCTGCCAAAAGGCACTCGAGGACATCAAGACATATCTGACAAATCCTCCTGTTCTCGTTGCACCAAAATCAGGTAAACCGTTCTTGATTTACATCAAGGCGATGAACCATTCAATAAGTGCTTTGTTAGCACAAGACGATGATAATGGTCACGAACAGGCAGTTTATTATTTAAGTCGGACTTTGGTGGGCGCTGAGTCTCGATATCCGATAATTGAGAAAGAATGTCTCGCGTTGGTGTTTGCAGTGCAAAAGATGCGGCATTACTTAGTGGGACAAACAATTTACGTTATCTCCAACGTTAATCCCGTGCGAGTATTTATGACGCAACCGGGTTCGATGAATTGGCGGTTGGCAAAATGGGCCATCCTCTTGTCCCAGTATGATTTGCATTTCAAACAGCAAAAGTCGGTCAAGGGACAAGCGATTTGTGATCTTTTGGCGGCAAACCCGACCGCAGACGCGGCAGAAGTATATGATGACTTGCCGGATGAAACCCACGAGGTTAACACTACATCGCACCAGCAAGTATGGCAATTATATTTTGATGGTGCTTCAAGAGCAGTTAATAGGGTAATAACCCCGGGATGTCCCACCGTCTCCTCTAGAGTTGGAGTCGTCTTAATCTCCCCGGGAAAACATGTAATGCCCCGAGCTTATTCATTGACTGATCCGTGTTCCAATAACGTGGCCGAGTACAATACACTTCTCATCGGACTCAGTTTCGCCAAGGAGCTGGGGGTCGAATATCTCGAAGCTTTTGGGGATTCTCAATTAATAGTC
>NW_017976173.1:0-1331 GCF_001876935.1 Asparagus officinalis
GCACAAGTCCCTTTTGGCGCTGTCCATGTGGGTCATCGTTTACTGTCTTCATCCCTACTTTGGTGATGCACTCCGGTTTGAACCATGTTGTGGGCACCGATACAAAGCTGATTAAAACCGCGTTTGCTCCAACATTCTTGGCCGGCTTCGGGGTTATGACGCCTACATCGATAAGCGCCTGGATCTTGTCCTTGAGGTGGTAGCACGACTTGGTTGGGTGATGGACCGCTCTGTGGTATGCGCAATACTTCGGGTCCGTCACTTTGTTCGCCCCTTCTTGATCCACGATCGCCGGCAACTGGATCTTGTTGTTCTCCAACAGGTATTTGAAGATGCCGGGAACTTCATCATCCTTGAAGGAGTACACTTTAGGAAACCTCGGCTCCGCAGATTTCTGCTTCTGAGGCCGTTGTTGCCATTGCCCTCGAGATTGTTGGGGTGCTTGTTGCTGCGGCTGTTGCTGAGGTTGCAATTGAAAGATTTGATTAGCATCAACTGCATTAGCTTGTGCCTTACCTTTCCCCGTGGGACGAAATTCTGTTTTGGAGCATTTGCCGCCGGTTGGCCTCTCTCCGCTTTCTTCCTTTTGAGGAACCGCTCGGCTTGCTCTCCTCGGACCTTTAAGTCCTTCCATGTCTTGGACGGTGTTGTTCCCATTGCTTCCAACACGTCCAGTGCAAGGTTGTTGTGGCAGGTTTGGAGGATGAATTCCTCGGTGATCGGGTCCCGACAGTTCATCGCCTTGTTCCGGAACCTCTTGACGAAGGTGTCGACTAACTCTCCGTCCTTCTGTTTCTCATCGAGCAACGATCCGATAGATATCTCGGTGTCGTCGTCGAAGAAGTTGGCCAGGAACTTGGTCTCCATGTCATCCCAGCTGTTTACGCTGCCTGGCTTGAGTCGGCGATACCAATCGAAGGCGGCTCCGCGAAGAGTGCCGACGAATGACCGCACCATCAGAGGCTCATTACCAGAGATGACTCCCAAGTGCGATTTGAAGTAAATCAAATGCTGAGTGGGTGAACCCATCCCATTAAACGGCGTGAAGTTAATTAGACTGAACTTCGCCGGATATGGGATTGATTCCCACTCTCTTGGGTATGGACAAGGAATGCCCGTCTTTTTCGTCTCTTGAGCGGAAATCAATGTATTGATTTTGCTCTCGAGGTTTTTAATTTTTAGGTTTTCACCTGTATCTTCATTAGCATTCCCGTTACCACTTCCTGCATTGACAGGAGGATCATTGACATTATGAGCGTTCATATCCTCGTCCTCCTGATGGGCTTGGTTGCGACGACTCGGCTCGCCTTGCTGGTTCGCCAATGCTTGGA
>NW_017976174.1:0-1331 GCF_001876935.1 Asparagus officinalis
ACGCCTAACACACGTTGCCGGGTAGTCTATTCCCGTGAGAAAGACGAAGCCTATGTATTCAACATCATACCACAAAGTCTAAGAGAATTCACTCTCTTAGCGCAACGTTACGTGCAGAACGGATGGAGACAATCCGCATGCTAGCCCGACTCAAACGGTAGTCGGTAAAGGCTAATCAAATCCATTGAAGGCTGGGGGATTAGCCAAAAATCCTAAAGTCAACGCCTAACACGCGTTGCCGGGTAGTCTATTCCCGTGAGAAAGACGAAGTCTACGTATTCAATATCGTAGCACTAAGAGCGTTAACTCTCTTAGCACAGCGTCACATGCGGAACGGACTTAAACAATCCGCATGCTAGCCCGACTCAAACGGTAGTCGGTAAAGGCTCATCAAACCCGTTGATGGCTGAGAATTTGCCAAAAATTCTATAAATGCGAGTCATTGGCGCACCAGCTCATCTAGTTGGTCTCGTGACTTGAGCATCCAACAAGTTCAGGATAAAATCCACACATGCAGATGAATCAGCTTTAACAGTTGGTCCTGCAACCCCGACACCTGGGACCGCTAGGCTCCAATACCTTAAGAGCTTAAACTGTGTATACTCCAGCAAACGTACGAGTATAAACTGTGTTAATGGCAGGTCAACGCCAGTCAACGCGTTGCAACACAAGTCAACGTTCGACGATTCGAAACCCTAAGGGTCAACACCGGTCAACGCGTAACCCTAGGTCAACGCCAGTCAACGCGTTGCAACCAAAGTCAACGTTTGACAATTCAAAACCCTAAGGGTCAACGCCGGCCAACGCGTAACCCTAGGTCAACGCCAGTCAACGCGTTGCAATAAAAATCAACGTTCGACGATTCGAAACCCTAGAGTCAACGCCGGCCAACGCGTAACCCTAGGTCAATGCCAGTCAACGCGTTACAACAAAAGTCAACGTTCGACGATTCGAAACCCTAGAGTCAACGCCGGCCAACGCGTAACCCTAGGTCAACGCCAGTCAACGCGTTGCAACAAAAGTCAGAGTCAACGCCGGCCAACGCGTAACCCTAGGTCAACGCCAGTCAACGCGTTGCAACAAAAGTCAACGTTCGACGATTCGAAACCCTAGAGTCAACGCCGGCCAACGCGTAACCCTAGGTCAACGCCAGTCAACACGTTGCAACACAAGTCAACGTTTGAGGATTCAAAGTCCACACTAATCAACGTTTGACGATTCGAAACCCTAAGGGTCAACGCCAGTCAACGCGTAACCCTAGATCAACGCCAGTCAATGCGTTGCGATAAAAGTCAACGTTCGAGGATTCAAAGTCCACACTAATCAACGTT
>NW_017976175.1:0-1330 GCF_001876935.1 Asparagus officinalis
CATGCTCGAATAATGTAGCAGAGTATAACGCATTGATTATAGGACTCAATTTTGCTAAGGAGCTGGGGGTTGAGTATCTCGAACCTTTCGGTGATTCTCAGCTAATAGTCAAGCAAGTCCAAGGAGAATATGAAGTCCGAAGTCAGGATTTAATACCATATCATAAGATGGCAGTGGAAATAGCAGAATCATTTGAAGGATTCTTCATCGAACACGTGCCACGATTACAGAATACATACGCGGATGCGTTAGCAGCTTTAGCCGTATCTTTGGCACAGCCTCCCGGGACGGAACAGTTTGTTACGGTAATAACTCACCAACTCTTAGTGCCTCTTTACGATGAAGATGCCAAGGAAGAAGAGGTTCAAGAGGTCGAGTTCGAACCATGAGATTGGCGTTTCCCCATCATCGACTACGTCTTGCATGGAATCTTGCCAGAAGATGTGAAGGAAAGAGAGTCAATCAGACGAAGAGCACCAAGATTCTACTATAATACGGAGAATCGAACGCTATACCGCAGGGGGTACGATGGGTTGCTAGCACGTTGCTTATCAACCAAAGAAGCTGAAGAGGTCCTTAGGGAGGCGCATGAAGGAGAGTGTGGCGCGCACCAACCTGGTCCCAAGCTTTATGACCGCATCAAAAGAATGGGATATTTTTGGCCTTTCATGATGAGTGATGCAATCACATACGCCCAAAAGTGTCACGCATGTCAAGTACATGCGAATTATATGCACCAACCTCCGGAGCATCTCCATCCGTCGATTACGTCATGGCCGTTCGAGACTTGGGGAATGGACATTGTTGGCCCTATAAATCCCCCATCAGTCAAAGGTGACCGGTTCATCCTGGCAATTACCGATTACTTCTCCAAATGGGCTGAAGCAGTTCCACTCAGAGAAGTTAAAACGAGTAAAGTCATTGCATTCATCAAGCACCACATCATCTACAGCAACGCCTTCATAAGGTTCTGCGAAAAGTTTAAAATTCAGGATATCTCGTCAACGGCTTATAATCCCACAGCAAATGGATTAGCTGAAGCCTTCAACAAGACTATCATAAAGCTCTTGTCAAAAATCATGAAGAATAACAAGCGGGATTGGGATGACAAGCTCGGCGCGGCTCTATGGGCCTATCGTACCACGGTACGTACACCGACCGGCGCAACCCCATATTCATTGGTGTACGGATGTGAAGCGATTCTCCCTTTGGAAATCCAAATTCCGTCTCTTCGGATCGCTCTTGCAACCCAGATGACGAACGAAGAACAACATCAGAAACGCCTCGAAGAACTCGAGAGGCTCGATGAAAAGCGCCTGGAAGCTCAACA